>NW_011494771.1:2472428-2475604 GCF_000754665.1 Bison bison bison
GAGATGGCTGGATGGCATCACCGACTCAATGGACATGGGTTTGGGTAGACTCCAGGAGTTGGTGATGGACAGGGAGGCCTGGCATTCTGTGATTCACGGGGTCACAAGGAGTCAGACATGACTGAGCAACTGAACTGAACTGAACAACTTTTTAGTTCAATAATTTCTCCCTAATGGTTAGCTTCAGTCTTCCAAATTAGTATTGCTCAGCCTCTGTGAACAAACTTCCTAGGCTTAGATATTGTTCTTCTTGTTAGCTGTGTGATTTTAGGCAAATTCCTTAACCTCTCTACAAAATGGAGCTAGTAACGCTAGCATCCACACCACAGGATTGTTGTGAAGATTAAAAGAGCTACTGCGCATAAAGCACTTAGATTGGTGCCCAGAGCACAGTAAGTACCATGTAAATGTCGCAGTAAACATTCTTCTCCTATTAACTTTGGGACACTAGCTTTGACCTTTGTGGTGACCAGCAAGAGTTGGTCACCTTCACTCATAGTTTACATAAGATTTTGAACAACTTGACTAAATCTCTTCTGATTCCTGCACTGATGAACCTCTGGAGTGTTGGGAAGAGCAGCCCTCTCTGAAAGCATAGAAGCTCGGGGCCCTTTCCCCCATACCTGGCTCTTGGCATCTCCTTTATTTGGCTGTTCCTATATCCTTTTATAGTAAACCAATAATCGAGTGAATCAATGGGTTGTTTTAGTTCTCTGAGCTGCTCTAGCAAATTAATGGAACACCAGGAGAAGATTGTAGGAACTTCTGATCCAATAGCTAGTTGGTCAGAAACACAGATAATAGCCTGGCCTTGCAACTGAGGTCTGGAGTGGGGGGAGGAGTGCAGTCTTGCAGGACTCAACTCTTATCCTGTGGAATCTGATGCTGTGTACAGGTAGTTAGTGTGTTGGAATGGAGTTGAATAGTATGACACTCAGCTGGTGTCCTGAGAATTGCTTGGTGGGAGTGTGGAAATGTTCCCCCTTCTACCTCAACACACACACACACACACACACACACATATTGAAATTGGGTCCAGAAATCCAAAAAGAGGTTTAGGATATTTCTTCATGGTGCCAACAATATTGGTTTGGGTTTTTTCCATAAAATATTATATACTGTCCAACCCCATAATTCAGCATTAATAGTTATTGCATACTTTGTGGCAAATAAGTCCTTTTAAAATAAATTTTCCCATGATTTTAATTTGCTTTGACTGGGATGGCTAAGGGTGTAATGCATCTGGTCCTAAGCTACCTCTCTGTTCCTCCCCTTCTCATTTCTTCTTTTATACTCTGTGCAACTGTCCTTGGAAAATGTTTCCAGATCATTCCTCAATAAGGTTTTATTGAACTGAATTAAAATCTGAAATGATTGTGATATCAGACAATTGGATTTTATTCTATAAGCCCAACTACTATTTCTGATCTTTAAATATTTACTAAACTTTCCTTTTAACTCCAAAGTATTTTAATCTCTAAAATTATATATGAATGGCAGTTAGAATAGGGAAATTTCTTATGGCTCCTTTTACCAGGCATTCTCAAGTTTTCACAGTGTTCATTATTTACTCACACAATAAACAGAGAATGTTTATGATGTACTGGCCTTCATGTGTATCAATTTGGAAAAAGAAAAAGACATTTCTCCTTAAGGATTTCAAAATCTAGTGGGAAGAAAGATATATACAAAGAAAGAAGGAAAAGAAGATTTTAATGTGGGAAATTAAGTACCATGGAAGAAATAAGCATAGGGGATTTCTATAGAGAGTTCAGAGCTAATCCAGTTTGGGATTAAAGTAGGATTAGGGTGCCAAGAACTCTAAAAGCTGCGCAGTGGAGCTGACACATGCTGAATGTCAAGGATATGGGCAAAAGCAGTCCATACCAACAGAGGTAACATTGTAAACAAGTTCAATTCCATGTGAGAAGGCCCCTCATTTGGGGTCTGCAAGAGTTGAAAGACTGATCATTCTGTTTCCCTTTTGCAAAGGATAAAAAGAAAGCTTGAGGTTGGGATGGCACCTTTCTTTAGCTTCTTCATCTGCTGAAGGAAACTTACACTGTGAGAAGAGGCTTTGTGGTCCTTTGCAAGGATTCAGGCTCATAAATAAAGACTTGAGAGGTGTGGAATAAAAGTCAGAGACATCTTGAGTCAAGCTATTTTAAACTTGTCAGAAAAAGTGCCTTAGAAATCCCTACTTGTAGCAAACATCAGATCTTGCAAGACTGGAGCTCTGCCTGAATTAGCCCTTCCTATGTGTGGTTTACCAGTGGCTCTGTGACAAGTGCAAGACCTGGAAGAAACCTCCGTCCTCAGAGACTTGGAAAAGGTTGTCCAGGAACCTGTGTGGACAAAAACCATCCCTCTAGTGGTGGCCTGAGCAGATTATCACGACACCAATGTTGCCCTGAACATTACATTCAAGATTTGAGACGATTCAGTTCACTTTAGTTCAGTTGCTCAGTCGTGTCCAACTCTTTGCGACCCCTTGGACTGCAGCACGGCAGGCATCCCTGTCCATCACCAACTCCCAGAGTTTACTCAAACTCATGTCCATCGAATCAGTGATGCCATCCAACCATCTTATCCTCATTGTCCCCTTCTCCTCCCACCTTCAATCTTTCCCAGCATCAGGGTCTTTTCAAATAAGGCAGTTCTGCACATCAGGTGGCCAAAGTATTGGAGTTTCAGCTTCAACATCAGTCCTTCCAATGAATATTCAAGACTGATTTCCTTTAGGACTGACTATTTTGATCTCCTTGCAGTCCAAGGGACTCTCAAGAGTCTTCTCCAACACCACAGTTCAAAAGCATCAATTCTTCAGCGCTCAGCTTTCTTTGTAGTCCAAATCTCACATCCATACATGACTACTGGAAAAACCATAGCCTTGACTAGACAGACCTTTGTTGGCAAAGTATTGTCTCTGCTTTTTAATATGCTGTCTAGCTTGGTCATGAAGAAGGCACCCCACTCCAGTACTCTTGCCTGGAAAATCCCATGGACAGAGGATCCTGGAAAGCTGCAGTCCATGGGTTGCTGAGGGTTGGACACAACTGAGCGACTTCACTTTCACTTTCATGTATTGGAGAAGGAAA
Organism: Bison bison bison; assembly: GCF_000754665.1. Classification (NCBI taxonomy): domain Eukaryota; kingdom Metazoa; phylum Chordata; class Mammalia; order Artiodactyla; family Bovidae; genus Bison; species Bison bison. The sequence continues at coordinate 2,475,527 of NW_011494771.1, forward strand.
TGGCAACCCACTCCAGTGTTCTTGCCTGGAGAATCCCAGGGACAGGGGAGCCTGGTGGGCTGCCGTCTATGGGGCTGT
>NW_011494771.1:2475704-2546945 GCF_000754665.1 Bison bison bison
CAGCTTGGTCATAACTTTTCTTCCAAGGAGTAAGCATCTTTTAATTTCATGGCTGCAATCACCAACTTCAGTGATTTTGGAGCCTGAAAAAATAAAGTCTCTCACTGTTTCCACTGTTTCTCCATCTATTTGCAATGAAGTGATGGGACCAGATGCCATAATCTTCATTTTCTTAATGTTGAGCTTTAAGCCAACTTTTCCACTCTCCTCTTTCACTCTCATCAAGAGTCTCTTTAGTTCTTCTTCACTTTCTGCCATAAGGGTGGTGTCATCTGCATATCTGAGGTTATTGATATTTCTGTCAGCAATCTTGATTCCAGCTTGTGCTTCATCCAGCCCAGTGTTTCTCATGATGTACTGTGCATATAAGTTAAATAAGCAGAGTGATAATATACAGCCTTGAGGTACTCCTTTTCCTATTTGGAACCAGTCTGTTGTTGCATGTTCAGTTCTAACTGTTGCTTCCTGACCTGCATACAGATTTCTCAAGAGGCAGGTCAGGTGGTGTGGCATTCCCTACTCATTAAGAATTTTCATGCTTTGTGGAGATCCACATAGTCAAAGGCTTTGGCATAGTCAATAAAGCAGAAATAAATGTTTTTCTGGAATTCTCTTGCTTTTTCAATAATCCAACGGTTGTTGGCAATTTGATCTTTGTTTCCTCTGCCTTTTCTAAAACCAGCTTGAACATCTGGAAGTTCACAGTTCACTATTGTTGAAGCCTAGCTTGAGAATTTTGAGCATTACTTTACTAGCGTGTGACATGAGTGAAATTGTGAAGTAGCCTGAGCATTCTTTGGCATTGCCTTTCTTTGAGAAGATTAGGACTGCTAAGAGATCAAGCCCTGAACCTTTGGAGTGGAAGCATTGACTCCAAGACCCTAGACTACCACTATCCCTAGGGAGTATCAAATAGTGAGAACTCACACAAAGGAAACCACTTGAATACAAGACCTGGTATCACCCAACCACCAGTAGCACCCTGTGTAGGACACCTCATCTAAACAACAAACCAAACAAAACAAAAATATAAATCCAATAGTCAGCAGACAGGATTAACACCTTACTCAGCTTTGCCCATCTGAGGAAAAACAAATAAACAAACAAACAAAAAACTCAGTGCAAACCTCACCCTATAAGCTTACATAAACCACTGGCCCAAACTTAGCAGGGCAGAAAAGAAAAGGAAGAAAGAATTTAACCTTGAAACCTGGGAAAAGGAGACCTCAAACACAATAAGTTAAAAAAAAAAATAATGAAAAGACAGAGAAATATTATATAAATGAAGGAACAAACTAGAAACACAAATGTCCAAATAAATGAAGAGGAAATAGGCAAACTACCTGAAAAAGAATTCAGAATAATGATAGTAAAGATCACCAAAAACCTTGAAAACAAAATAGAGAAAATGCAAGAATCAATTAACAAAGACCTAGAAGAACTAAAGAACAAACACACGGAGACAAACAACACAATTACTGATATTAAAAATACTCTAGAAGGAATAAATAGCAGAATATCTGAAGCAGAAGAATGAATCAAGAAGATAAAATGGTGGAAATACCTTCTGAAGAGCAGAATAAATAAAAAGAATGAAAAGAACTGAGGATAGTCTCAGATACACCTGGGACAATATCAAATGCAGTATTCATTTTATTCAAATTATAGGGGTCCCAGAAGAGGAAGAGAAAAAGAAAGGGTATGAGGAATTTTTTGAAGAGTTTATAGTTGAAAATTTCCCCAACATGGAAAAGGAAATAGTCAGTCAAGTCCAAGAGGCACAAAGAGTCCCATACAGGATAAACCCAAGGAGAAACACACCAAGACAGATACTAATCAACCTAACAAAGACTGAAAACAAAGAAAAAATATTAAAAGCAGCAAGGGAAAAGCAACAAGTAACATACAAGAGAAACCCCAAATGCTTAATAGCTGAATTTTTCAGCAGAAACTCTGCAAGCCAGAAGGGAATGGTAGGATGTATTTAAAGTACTGAAACAGAAAACTCTACAACCAAGATTACAGTACCCAGCAAGGATCTCATTCAAAATGTACAGAGAAATAAAAAGCTTTTTAGACAAGCAAAAGTTAAGAGAATTCAGTACCACCAAACCAGCTTTACAACAAATGTTAAAGGGACTTATATAGTCAATAAATACAAGAGAAGAAAAAAGATCTACAAAATTCAAACAATTAAGAAAATGGCAATAGGAACATATATATCAGTAATTACTGTAAATGTAAATAGATTAAATGCTCCAACTAAAAGACACAGACTGGCTGAATGGAAAAAAAAAAAAAAAAGTCCTATATATATGCTGTCTACAAGAAACCCACTTCAGACCTCAGGACACAGATAGACTGAAAATAAGACGATGGAAAAATATATTTCATGCAAATGGGAAGCAAAAGAAAGCTGGAGTAGCAATCCTCATATCAGACAAAACAGACCTTAAAATAAAAAAGATAAGAGATAAAGAAGGACACTACATAATTATCAAGTGATCAGTCCCAGAGGAAGACATCACAACTGTAAGTATCTATGCACCCAACACAGGAGCACCTCAGTACATGAGACAAACACAAACAGACATAAAAGGAGGAATTGACAGTAACACAATAAGAGTAGGGGACTTTAATGCCCCACTTACACCAATGGACAGGTCATCAAAACAGAAAATTAATAAGGAAACACAAATCTTAAATGATACATTAGATGAGATGGATCTCACTGATGTCTTCAGGACATTGCATCCAAATGCAGAAGAATACACCTTCTTCTCAAGTGCACATGGAACATTCTCTAGGATAGAGCACAGCTTGGGTCACAAATCAAACCTCAGTAAATTTAAGAAAATGGAAATCATGTCAATCATCTTCTCGGATCACAACGCTGTGTGACTGGATATCAATTACAAGAAAAAAAAAAACTGTAAGAAACAAAAACACATGGACATTAACCAATGTTTCTAAATAACCAACAGGTTACTGAAGAAAGCAAAAGGGAAATTAAAAACTTTCTAGAAACAAATGACAATGAAAACACAACTCAAAACCTATGGGATCCAGCAAAAGTACTTTTAAGAGGGAAATTTATAGCAACACAATCCTACATCAAGAAACAAGAAAAACATCAAATAGACAACCTAACTTTACACCTAAAACAATTGGAAAAAGAACAACAACAACAACAAAAATAACACCAAAATTAGTAGAAGGAAAGGAATCATAAAGATCTGAGCAGAAATAAATGAAAAAGAAATGAAAGAAACAAAAGTAAAGATTAATAAAACTAAAAGCTGGTTCTTTGAGAAGATAAACAAAATTGATAAACCTTTAGCCAGACTGACCAAGAAAAAAAGAGAGAAGAATCAAATCAACAAAATTAGAAATGAAAAAGGAGAGGTTACAACAGACAATCTAGAAATACAAAAGATTATAAGAGACTATTATGAGCAACTATATGGCAATAAAATGGATAACCTGGAAGAAATGGACAGATTCTTAGAAAAGTTCAATCTTCAGGACTGAACCAGGAAGAAAAAGGAATTATGAGCAATGAAATTATAAGCACTAAAATTGAAGCTGTGATCAAAAATCACCCAAAAAACAAAAGCCCAGGACCAGATGGCTTCACAGGAGAATTCTATCAAACATTCAGAGAAGAGCTAATGTTTATCCTTCTAAGACTCTTTCCAATAGTTGCAGAGGAAGGAATACTTCCAAACTCATTCTAAGGCCACCATCAGCGAATACCAAAACCAGACAAAGACAACAACAACAAAAAGAAAACTACAGGCCAATATCACTGATGAACATAGATGCAAAAATCCTCAACAAAATTTTAGCAAACGGAATTCAGCAACACATCAAAAAGCTCATACACCATGATCAAGTTGGGTTTATTCCAGGGATGCAGGATTCTTTTATATACGCAAATCAATCAAGGTAATACACCATGTTAACAAATTGAAAGATAAAAACCATATCATCTCAATCTATGCAGAAGAAGCCTTTGACAAAGTTCAGCACCCATTTATGATTAAAACTCTTCCAAAAATGGGCATAGAAGGAGTCTACCTCAACATAGTAAAGGCCATATATGATGCCTACATTGTACAAAACTGAAAGCATTCCCCCTAAGATTAGGAGCAAGACAAGGGTGTCCACTTCCACCACTATTATTCAACATAGTTCTGGAAGTCCTAGCTACCACAATCAGAGAAGAAATATAAATAAAAGAAATCCAGATTGGAAAAGAAGCAGTAAAGCTCTCATTGTTTGCATATGGCTTGATACTGTACATAGAAAACCCTAAAGATAGTATCAGAAAATTACTAGAGCTAATCAGTGAATTTAACAAAGTTGCAGATACAAAAATCAATACACAGAAATCACTTGCATTACTAACAATGAAAAATCAGACAGAGAAATTAAGAAATCAATCCCATTCACCATTGCAACAAAGAGAATTAAATATCTACAAATAAACTTACCTAAGAGGACAAAAGAACTATACACAGAAGATTATAAGACACTAATGAAAGAAATCAAAGATGACATAAACAGATGGAGAGATATTCCATGTTCCTGGGTAGGAAGAATCAATATTGTGAAAAGGATACTACCAAAAACAGTCTACAGATTCAATGCAGTCCTTATCAAATTACCAATGACATTTTCCACAAGATGAGAACAAAAAATTTCACAATTCATAGAAAACACAAAAGACCTCAAATAGCTAAAGAGAAGAATGGAGATGAAGGAATCAAGCTTCCTGACTTCAGATTGTACTACAAAGCTACAGTCATCAAGACAGCATGGTACTGGCACAAAAACAAGATATATAGACCAATGAAACAAGATAGAAAGCCCAGAAATAAACCCATGCAACTATGGGTATCTTATTTTTGACAATGGAGGCAAGAATCGAGAATTACCCATGCGGCAGAGACAGCCTCTTCAATTAATGGTGCTGGGAAAACTGGACAATTAAATGTAAAAGAATGAAATTAGAATACTTCCTAACACCATACACAAAGATAAACTCAAAATGGATTAAAGACCTAAATGCAAGGCTAGAAACTATAAAACTCTTAGAGGAAAACATAGGCAGAACACTGGATGATATAAATCAAATCAAGATCCTCTATCACCCACCTCCTAGAGTAATGGAAATAAAAACAAAAGCAAGCAAGTGGAACCTGGTTAAACTTGAAAGCTTTTGCACAACAAAGGAAACACTAAGCAAGGTGAACAGACAACCCTCAGAATGGGAGAAAATAATAGCAAATGAAACAACTGACAAAGGATTAATTTCCAAAATATACAAGCAGCTCATACAACTCAATTCTAGAAAAACAAACAGCCCAATAAAAAAGTGGGAAAAAGACCTAAACAGACATTTCTCCAAAGAAGACATACAGATGGCTAACAAACACATGAAAAGATGCTCAACATTTCTCGTTATTGGAGAAATGCAAATCAAAACTACAATGAGATATCATTTCACACCAGTCAGAATGGCCATCATCAAAAGGTCTATAAACAGTAAATGCTGGAGAGGGTGTGGAGACAGGGAACACTCTTGTATTATTGGTGGGAATGCAAATTGATACAGCCACAATGGAAGATGGTATGGAGATTCCTTAAAAAACTAGGAATGAAACCACCATATGACCCAGCAATCCCACTCATATACCCCGAGGAAACCAAAATCGAAAAAGACACATGCATCCGATTGTTCATTGCAGCTCTATTTACAATAGCTAGAACATGGAAGCCACCCAGATGTCTACTGACAGATGAATGGATAAAGAAGTTGTGGTACATATACACAATGGGATATTACTCAGCCATAAAAAGGAATGCCTTTGAGTCAGTTCTAATGAGGTGGATGAACCTAGAACTTATTATACAGAGTGAAGTGAGTCAGAAAGAGAAAGGTTAATTTTGTATTCTAATGCATATATACAGAATCTGGGAAAATGGTGCTGAAGAGTTTATTTCCAGGGCAGCAAAGGAGAAATAGTCATAGAGGATAGACTTATGGACACGGGGAGAGGCAAGGAGAGGGTGAGACATATGGAGAGAGTCACATGGAAACTTACATTACCATATGTAAAATAGATAGCCAATGGGAATCTGTTGTATGGCTAAAGAAACTCAAACAGGGGCTCTGTATCAACATAGATACAGGGGTGGGGAGGGAGATGGGAGGGAGGTTGAAAAGGGAGGACATATATGTATACCTATGGCTGATTCATGTTGAGGTTTGACAGAAAACAATAAAATTCTGTAAAGCAATTACCCTATAGCAGGATAATAAATAATAATAGATTTTTAAAAATTCAATTGACCTACCAAAAAAAAAAAAAAAAAGCTCATTATCCATAGTGGAGAAGTAACATTCTGAAAATCCATCTGCTTCAAATACCTAGATTAACAAGTGAAGCATGGCCAGTCCGGGAGAAGAAACTGATTTACCATTGGAATGCCCCCACTTGGCTTCCTAACCCAAACTTCCAATCAGAAGCCATTAAACTTCCTCCAGCAGTAGTCATCAGTGAGGTGATCTGGCTTTGATTCTTTTCCAGGGATAACTTCAGGACCTAGTATAAGAGGAGATGGGAAGCTCTGCAATAAATCAATTTGGCTGACAGTTCTGTATAATCAGGTCATTAAGGTTTAGTAACTAGAGTCTTACCACAAGTTCATGACCATGCCTCACACTCAATTTACACTGCAGCCTTCTCTCATTCAACTGTTTATTCCACAAATATTTATTGTTGCCATTGATATGCCAGGTGCTTTACAAGGTATGACTGCTATAGTGATAAGTAAGCTCTGTTCCCTGCCATTTCAGAAAACACTGTCTCTCCTTCATTCCTCTAAGTCTGATGCTCTGTCTTAGGTTTCTAGGCAGTTTCTCTGCAGACTTTTCAAGGCTCTGATGAGACCTTCAGGAATTCTCAAATACCATTCTAGGATTGTGGTTCCTATGGCTAGATCTCTTCTACCTTCTGCCAGGGCTCTAACACTGCATTTCACCCATTTTTGGCTTACCTTCTTTCTCTAAGTCTTCTGAATTTCCTTTTAAGTATTTATCCTAGAGGACCTGTTTACCTATCAAGCTCTGGTCCTCTTCAGGTTATCCCATCCTACTATAGATCAATAACTGGTCTGGGGCCCAAGGTCATTTGGTGAGTTAATGGAGACTTGGTATTATTATTTCATTTAAAATCTATTTATTGAGCACCTGGTATATGACAGGTGTTTGTTACATATCTTGCAAAGCTATTTACTTTTCCTGAGCTTCAGTTTTTCTAGATGGAATATTAATACCTACCTCTGGTTGGGTGGTAGTAAGAATTAATTGAGATTGTAGGCTTAGGTCAAAAAATTCCCTAGAATCAGAGTTGAAGGAAGGGATTCATTTAGAAGTGATTGAGTGATGGTGTGCTTTCAGGTAAGAGAATGAGAAAAGCAAGATAGAGAAGGAAAAGGAGCGATGTTTCAGATGAGGTCTAACTTCAGCCTAATCCTTGTGGAAGCCAAGAACATAGATTGCACCACAGAATCTGTCCTTGGCTCTGTTTTCAAATTAGGACTTGAGGGAAGTGGGGGTGGGGAGCTCATGTTGTTGTTGCTATAGTCATGTCTGACTCTGCAATTCCATGGACTGTAGCACACCAGGCTCCTATAGCCATGGGATTTCTCAGGCAAGGATACTGGAGTGGGTTGCCATTTCCTTTCCCAGGGAATCTTCCTGAAGCAGGGATTGAACTTGCATCCCCTGCATTGGTAGGCAGATTCTTTACTGCTGAGCCACTGGGGAAGCGGGGGAAATATTGTACATCATAATCTCAGGTTGTCCAAGATAAGCGTTTTCATGAGTCCAAGGGGAAGCCTCTGAAGAAAGTTTTAAGTGAAAGCTGGGATCTGAAATACCCATAGCACCTGGGGGTGGGGGTGTGGGGGGGTACACCCATCCAACAGGTTAAAGGGATCGTAAAAGACTTGGGTAGGGAACCAACATCATCAGTGATAATAATCTTACAGTGGATTCAGAGAAGGAAACATGTTATTGTAAATTAGTGGAACTGATTGAAGCATAAAAGTGGGAGCTTTCAATGCTATCTGCAAACCAAGTGGGAAGAGCTACTTCTTGGAGGATGAAAGTGAATGATGCTTTTAAGGATAAACAAATGGTACCCAGGCAAAACCATGTGCCAAATGTGGTCCTTCAAGGCTTTGACCATCATCCAAAACTGACTTCCTTATTTCATGGCCCTACCTGACAGGGAGACACTTTTCTGTTGGGAAAAATCAAGAACCTGCCTTCTGACTGTCATTAGGATGCAGCATGACAAATCAATATCTGATGTGGTGAAACTGGGGTGAAGTTCACTTCTTCCCAGGCAGTTGTGCAAACACTCTGTTCATGCTAATACTCTTACAGCACAGACCAGGAAGGGCATACCACAAATGCGTAGATTGATATCAGCATGTGCTGGGCACAGCTCCAGGCTCAGCTTTCAGCAGTTTGTAAAGATGCACACGAAGCACAAAGCAAAAGATATAGATTGGCTTGACCCTGGAAGAAGGAGCAAACATACTGTTCTTATAGAGTGTTGCCATTTGATTTTGTTCAGGGGCCTCTGGGGGCAAAGGCATGGACTAAGAGCATTTCATGATCCAAATGGTGGTAGTCAGAAAGAGCACATCTTATTAAAACCTCAGCTAGTCCACGGTTACGACACTTGAAAGATGAGAGTGAGAAGGAGAGAGATTAAGTTCAGTCTTCAGTGCTTCTGACTGGGGAGAAGGCATTGATTCATCCAGGAGATTGCTAATAGCAGGTGTCTTGTGTAACTTATGGCAACACACAAAGTTGTTTGGGCCCTAATCCTTTTCCATCTGTTCCATAACAGGGAGAGGAAACAGGAGAGCTTGTGAATAATTCTAGAACTTCAGCATCCTTTTCACCCTGGAATGTGGAAGTCCCACTTCCCTTTCACTGACTTGGTGATCTCCCGAAGATGATGGGGGAGCTTTCTGAGGAGGAAGGTTACTCCTCAGACATGACCTCTTTCTCATCTCCTGTGATCTATGCTGGTGAGGCTTCCTGGACTTGAAAGGAGACAGGGAGGTGTTATGCATTTCTCTCGGTAGGGACACAGTGGCAAAGTCCTTCTGTTCCTCCTTTCCTCTGCTTACATGGGACGTTGCTCGGGTTTCCTCCTGAGAGAAGCATCCTGTACTAGCCTGGGCAGAAGTTTAGGGAAGAGCAGAGCTGGAGAAGTGGGGCAGAGGGAACAATAGTTTCAGCACATCCACTCAATAGGCATTTTCCAATATAATAGTGCCTATTATCCACCAGACATGGTGCTTTTTCATGAGTCTGAACTTCCACACATATTTCAGAACTTGGGAATACATTAAAATCCGTTAAAAAAATATTTTGACTGTTTACACTATGCCCACTATTAGCTGAGAAGAGGCTCAAGAAGATTAGGTCTTCTTGATAAGGAAGGCTGATGTAGGTGGTCCGAAGACCACCAGACCCAAATGCATAGCAGGTGTGGGAACTCCCTCTTCCTGTGGGCACAAATTGGCGATGGCTCTTTAGGTGCGTTGTTTAACTTCTCGGATTAGTTTTTTCATTTGTAGAACAGAGATAATATTAGGGTTTTCAACTCTGAAAGGTTAGTATATCATAACAGATAATTTTTAAAGTGTGACATAAGTGTTAGTTTTTATTTTCATATTATTATGGAAGAAACTACACAAAATACAAGACACATGTGTTCTAAGTGGTACTTGGTTCTTCAGTAGGTGGGTTAGTATAAACTGAACTCTTAGGGTAATATTTGAGCCGATCCTTGAAGAAGAAATAGACTTTCAGCAGGTTAAGGTAGGAGAGAAATGTAGTAAGTCTATGTATTAGTTTCCTAAGGTTGCCTTTATAAAACAAACAAACAAAAAACTACCACAAAATCAGTGGCTTAAAACAATAGTAATTGGGACTTCCCTGGTGGTCCAGTGATTAAGAATCTGCGTTGTTATCCAGAGGCTGTGGACAACAGCCTTGATCCTTTGGTTGGGAAACTAAGGTCCTACATGCTGTGGAGCAGCTAAGCTCTTGCACCACAACTACGGAGCCCACACACTCTGGAGCCATGTGCCACCACTAGAGAGTCTGTGTGTCACGAGAGATCCTACATGATGCAGTGAGAATCCTTCATGGCGCAACTAAGACCTGACCCAGCCAAATAAATAAATACTTTTAAAAAGTAGCAATTTATTCGCCTACATTTCAGGGGACTCCAAATTCAGAATCTAGGTATTGGCCAAACCATATTTGCTCAAGACTTAGGGGAAAGAGCTTCCCTTGTGGCTCAGCTGGTAAAAAATCCACCTGCAGTGCAGGAGACCTGGGTTCAATCCCTGGGTTGAGAAGATCCCCTGGAGAAGGGAAAGGCTACCCACTCCAGTATTCTGGCCTGGAGAATTCCATGGACTGTACAGTCCATGGGGTCGTAAAGAGTCAGACACGACTGAGTGACTTTCCCTTTCACTTTAGGGGAAAATCCTTCCTTGACTCTTTCTAACATCTGGTGGTCGCTGGCAATCCTTGATGATTCCCTGCTTGTAGACCCATCACTGCCATCTCTGCTTCCATCATCACATGGTATTTCCTTGTGTGTCTATTAGGAGCCACCCTAATTCCTGTGCTCTTACCTTATTTGCATTTCTAAAGACCCTATTTTCACATAAAGTCACATTCATAGATATTAGAGATTAGGATTTCAACTTATTTTGGGTGTGGGGTAGGGGAAGTACACAGTGCAACTTGCTACATTATGTGAACAGAATTCAAGAGGGGAGGCATGAGATTTATTTAGAGAAACAGTGAGTCAATCATAAAAATAGTAGAAAATGTATCAGATGAGTGGACAACAATTCCAGAAGTGAATAGCAACCAACAAACAAGTACCACAGCAGGAGCTGGGAGCATCAAGATGAATAAGACCACTTCCTTAGAGAGATTTGATAAAGCATGGGACATCTTCCTGTATAGAGGTAACTGTACTCCAGGTGGTAAGTGCTCTCACGGATTGTGACAAATAGGAGATGCGTACTCTGGGAACATCGAGTATGCCTCTTACTTCTTACTCATCATTAAAAGTCCAGAACCTAGTTTCTGATACACAGTGGGCACTAAATAAATACTGTTGAATAGGTGAATGAACACCTGCTTTTATCGATAATGAAACCAAATGAGAGCAACTTCAGGAAGCAGATAGTAATAATACAGCTGGCATAAAACCTGGCCTACTTGGCTTCAGAATCCATATTCTATTGACTATTTTGCTGACTCTGATTTCCTTCTTAACTCAGGAAAGTTTGTTGGCTCTTGTTGTCTATTTTCCACTGTACGTAGAGGGTAGAGAATACATGGCATCTGGACTTCCTGAGACCACAAGATAAGGTTGTTCATCAGGCATGCCATTTGACAGAGCAGTGGCCTTGATCTGGCTCCATTCCCTCAAATGACATGCTCACTTTCTCCCACAGATGTTAGGCAGAGCCTGGAGGACACAGTGACATTTGGCATCTGCAAAAGGCCATTGTAATTCTTCTGTCACAGGCGTTGTCTTTCAGCCTTTTAATATCCAATCAAAATAGTGCCATATCCTGACCCTGTGCCAATGGAGATAAACAGTGTTCAGCAAGATGGGTTTGCCCCCAGGTATTCATTATTGAGTTGGGAGATAAAATGGAATTCAGGTTCATTAGGTAATGAAATCTCAGGATCACAAAGAAACTTAAAGTTCATCTGATTTTATCTGTTTTAAACAATGCTTGACATACCATTAGCCCTGAACACACACACATACACACACACACACATGATTGTTTGCAAGATTTTCCAAATACTTAGCTCACAGACACAACCACACATAGAATCTTAGCCTTTGCCCTTTGAAGATAGGGATAGAATTCTTTTTGACTTAATAAGAGTAGTTCTTATAAAGAGGGAAATTTAATATTCCAAAAAAAGCAAAATGAACAATAGGCAGATTTACCCAGATTTAGCAGAAGCATGGGGAAAAAAAAGATAAAAAAAAACAAACAAACACAGAACTTGTTCAATGCAGAGTGTAAAAGAGACAATTAAGAAGAAATGGTCGTTAGTTCCAAATACTAGAGAGACATCAAGTAAAATTAATAAGAAAAAGAGAAGGAGGAGGAAGATGCTAGTGTTTATAAATGCCAATCCGAACCTGCTCCTTCCTTGGTGCACTCCATCTTAGTTAAGGGTGACTCCATTTAACACCAAGCCCCTGCTCCTAGTAGGACATTATCCTTAACTCCTGTGTTTTACATACATCTTCACACATTCAATAGAAAACCTTCTTTTCTCTAATCTCAATATATCAGACACTCATCACTCAAATACGTCTCACCACCCACACTGTCTCCGTCCTTGCATACTCCCATCCTCTCTCCTTGACCACTGCAGTCATCTTCCTGTGGGGCTCTAGGCTTCCACTCTGACTTGACAGTGGTATTTTTTTTTTTATATATATATTGCAGCCAAGCCAGTCGTTGAAAACGTAAATATAAATACATCACCCCTTTTCTCAACACACCCTCCCTTCTCCTTTCCTCCTTTCTCCCTTTGCACCACCCACTGTGACCTTCCTCACTGAACATACCCTGCTCATCTTCCTGCATCAGGACTTTGGGGCTTGTATTCTCCATGCTAAATCACACTTCTCCTACACATCCAAATGGTTCACATTCATGCTTTGTTTAGATATTACTCAACTGTCACACCACCACATACTGCCCCTAAGCACTGAAGAAATAAAAATTTTAAAAAATGGAGTTTTCCATTATTCTCAATTTCCTTACTTTGCTTTATCTTTCATCATAGCACTGATTACCACCTGCATATATACGGGCATGCGTGTTAAGTCGCTTCAGTCATGTCCGAGTCTTTGCGAGCCTATGGACTATAGTCCACCCAGTCCTCTGTCCATGAGATTCTCCAGGCAAGAATCCTGGAGTGGGTTGCCATTTTCCCCTCCAGGGGATCTTCCTGCATTGGCAGGTGGGTTATTTATCACTAGCGCCACTTGGGAAGCCCACATGCATATACATTTTTATGTAACCTCACACAATTAGGATATCAGTTCATGAGGACAGGAATGTTATCCATTTTGTGTTCACCCATGGAACTCCACCGTCTAGGACATGCTTGGCAATTATCAGCACAGACCAATTGCTTAATGAATGAAGACTGCCCTCAGGAGCGAACATGTAGTTCTTGACTCTTGATAGGTGAGTTTTTCTCTTGTGACAAGGAGAATGTCCTCAGAAGTTACAGAGCTATTTTCTTCCTTTTAAATAAACTCAGTGGGAAAAAAAAAGATGTTTTTTCTCCCCATTTGTTCCAGTGTTTGAGTACCACTGGACTGATACACCCTTTGCCTACTCTGGAAACAATCTCTGTGATCAAAAGATGAAATAAACGATTGGCTAGACCAGATCCTGCTTCCAGCACACCGGCATTGGGATTCATCAATCCCCAAGCCATGGGCTTAGGGGGTAGGAGTGCTGTGACTCCCCAGGAGAAAATAGAAACACATTGGCAAGAGGAGAGCCAGATTTTATGAGATCTAAAACTTAATAAAATGAGTATAAAACTGCAAATGCAGTGTTAACTGTAGGGCTCTGGAAGTGGCCTGTGTATGTAACAGGCCCTAAAACTTAAAATTATAGCATCACGGCAAATCTATTTTGGGGAAAGAAAAAGTTAAAAAGAAGAAAACATATGTCCTCACAAGGGGAGTGAAAGGGAAGAGAAGATGTGGACCAGCAGAGAGGAGGGCTTGATTAGAGCCTAAAGAAGGATGACTCTCCATTAGACCCGACGGAGTTCCCCTCTCTTCAGCTGAACACACTTCCTGCACAATGTAGGAATTTTCAGAGTGATTTCCAGCCAGGAAGAGAGGAATGCGGAATTTGGCCTTTAGCTTTCTGTCCTTACCACTGTCTGCAGCTTGCTCTAAAGTGACTTGTGGAAAGAACAGCTGTGCGTCCCCAGTACAGCTAATCCTTTGGGAAAAAAAAAAAAAAAAAACTTACATAATATAAATGTGTTCAGCTTGATCCCCTCCTGTTCCATAACTTAAAACATCCTACAGAATGTCAAGTTCGGGTGGGGTCTGAATATTAATGATGAGTCCTGCACTATACACCCAGCGTCTCAGGGTCCTGGAAGCTTATCCTGTTGCTGGGGGGTGGGGGAAATGGTGAGACCGCATGTATCCATAGAAACACAAATGGACTTGGTGCTCAAAGTCTGAGCAGTTCTGTCCTGATCAGTTCATAAAGTGTTACATTAGTGAACTTGTGTAAAAGCCCATGAAGATCATCCTACAGAGGTCAGGTGAGGCGGCAAGGGTATTCACAGGGAGCTGGGGAAGAAAACAAGGAAAAGAACATGTGTGGGCCAGGTGTGAGACCCACCATATGAACTGGCCCTTGCAATAATGCCTGATGACAAGCATCTCCTACATTTACAGTGCTTTTTGGAGCACTCTCAGATTACAAACATTAGTGTCATATGCTCATGAAAGAATCGAGCTCAGAGGTCATCTGGGGCAAATTTTATGTAACCAAGAACCATGTATGAAGCATGTACTACATGCCAGGCAACATGCTTGATGCTTTCCGTGAAATATTTCTAATCATCAAAACAACCCTCCTTCTAAGACATTACAAAGCCACATCATAGCAAGAAAAGCTTCCCTGGTTTCTGAAACAGTAAAGAATCTGCCTGCAATGCAGGAGACCCGGGTTCAATCGCTGGGTTAGGAAGATCCCCTGGAGAAGGGAATGGCAACCCACTCCAGTATTCTTGCCTTGGCGATTTCCATGGACAGAGGAGCTGGCTAGCTACAGTCCATGGGATTGCAAAGAGTCAGGCATGACTGAGCAATGAACACTTTCATAGCAAGCAAGCAAACAAAACATCTGCCCAGAAGTCACAAGGAGAGGAGATATTATACACAGAATTCAACCTTTCATCTAACCCGAAAGCTTATGATTTCCATGAGTAATAGATCCTAATAATATTTTTATTATGATTACCAATGTTTATAGTTAGTGAGCTCCATTATGTGCCAGATACTGTTAAATGTAATGTGTGTGTATGCATAAGACTGTTTCTTTGATAATCTATTCAATATAACTTATCCAAGATCACTGGTCAGAATTTGATATCTGAACTCTTGTTTTTCTGATTCTAGTGATTAGAAATGAAATGCTTTGCTTATACTCACTCACGAGTAATGCTAAGGCTCAGAGTGTTCCTGAGGACTTGTTGATGTGGACAGCTGGGCTTTTCATGGCCAGCAGCCTGGCAGCCAGTGCTATAGAATTTATGACAGGATAACTTAATGGGGAATGCCTCCCCAGAGGACAATTCTACACTTGCCTGATGATTCCAAAGTAGTTGACTCTGAACTGGACCAGGGGGCCCCTAAACCATGCCATGCCACACCTACATGTCATGAGCTTTGCTTACTCCATGGTGCTCAAGTCACCACAGGCCTCGGGTGGATGTGTAGCGGATCCCACGAGCTGGCTTCCTTTCCACTCTCTTGATTGTTGGCTCTTCTGTGGTGGCCAGAGAACAGACTGGCTCAGCATTTAGATTTTAAAGTGCACATTAGAGTCCCACATGTGCTGGCCGAGGAATGCAAGCTCTGTCAGTGTTATATTTCATGTTTGTCCAGCTCAGAGATGGTAACACGTCCAAGGCAATGGAGGGCTCACTGGATGTCCTGGGTCTGAGCAGTTGATCCATGAAGCCCCAGAGAGAAATATGACATGGTTTGAGGTACAGAACCTGGACCAATGCTTTTTCAGGTTCCTCCCTCCAAAGAGCTGGTTTGAGATAAAAATGGTATCCCACTTGAGAAACCCTTATGTTGGTCTGGTCAGGGCAGAAGTCCAGACATTCCAAGAGTTTGTGGAAGAAAAACTAGATTTTCAGTTACTTGAGGCTTGGGTTTCAATTCTCATTTCAAAAGAGTCCAAGATGAAAGAACTCCACCAGCTAATTTTAGAGCAAATGGTTTTATCCCCCCAATTGACTCAAACAGCAAAGAGGAAAGGGAACTGAGAAAAAAAAATGGAGATCTTTAGTTTAAAACCAACCAAGGCCTATGAAGCCAGTGCATACTATGATTTCACTTTTCAACATTGGAGGTAAAACTCTCCATGATTGGTACTATGAAGTAATTTTGCTAACTTATATGAAAACAAAGACCTCCTGGATATGCCTCAGCTAAATGATTAACTGGGAAATGGTTTATCTCTCTAGCGCCGAGAGTAAAAACCCCTCTGTACTTTAAGCCTGTTTCCTCTTCTATAAAATTGGAAGATGGAATCAGAGAAAATCAAGGGGAAAAGGAGCTTAGAAATCACTCATTCCCAATCCTTAAGAAGCAGAGATGTCTGAAGGCTACAGGATTTGTTACAAGGTCAAACAGCTAGTTCGCGGCAGAGACAGGACTAAAACTTTGGTGTTCTGAACAAAATTCATTACTTTTGCTTTTTTTTTTTTTTAAACCAAACAATTTCAAATCATCTTTTTCAAAATTCCATGGCATTATTGGAAGAATATATTGAATGAAGTCACTACCATGGAAGATTTGGAAATCTGGGTTTTGAAGAGCTTTTCAGATGAAAGCAGTATTTGCCACAGACCACAAGAAGAAGAGGGCGGTACCACCTCCTCAGCGTTTGGGAGGGCTGGCTCTGGTGAGCCTTGGCCACTGCCTTTGGAGAAACCAGGACAGTCAGCCTGAGGCAACCAGAGAGAAAGAGCCGCTCCAGTTGCCCTCTGCCTGCCCTCTAACCTGACCCTGCGGAATCGGGGATGGAAAGAAACACAATCCTTCCCAGGCCTCCTTTCCTTGACTGCTTTGGATCTGAGCTCCCTTTATGTCTCTAGGACTGAGAGTCTAGGTCTCTGTAGATGACCGAGGCAAAGATGTTTCCAATGGATTAAAGGACATGAGACTTGAGAACCAAAGAAGGGGCAGTCTCTTCATTTGCTTTTCCCCACCCTCCATTACAGAATGGAACTCTGATCAGCAAACTCCCCATTAAAAGTGCCTCCTGCCATACACAGGCCTGGTCCTGGATCCTCCAGGGATACCTTCTGCCTTTTCTCCCCTATAATGTTCCCCTTCCCCTTCCCTGCTCCCACTACTCCTCTGAACTTTATTCTGCTCCTTACAATAGCCCTACTGTATCTTGCACAAAACTCCTGGGGCGGCCTTGGTTCCTCTGCCTGAAACATTCACTTTCTACCTCCTCCCCAGCACTAATACCATGGTGCAACCATCTACACATCACTTCTGCAGGAAAGTCTTCACTGACTAGGGGTCAGCATCTCCTCTGATCTCCAGGGCACTCTTGTGCTTACTGCTGGCAGAATGTTTAACACTGTATTGGTATTATCTATTTAACTTACCTTTTCCTCGATATATCATAAATTCCATGAGCTTAGGGGGCAATGTGTGTTTTGTTCAACATTTTGTTCCCAGACCTCAGAAGTATTCTTGGTGTAATATAAGATTGTAAGATATTTAGTGGATAAAGGGACAACACTTAACATTTACTGGATGCCTACTATCACTGTTTTAAATAACATTTATTGGATGCTTACTGTTAGACTATCACTGTTTTAAATGCTTGAAGGATATTATCATCAATTCTTTCAACAGTCTTAGAAGAAAATGACATCATTATTTCCATTTAGTAGAGGAGAAAACTTAAAGACTAGTGGCCTTTAAAAAACTTTCCTAAAACTATTGGGTTGGCCAAAATGTTCATTTGGGTTTTTCCATAACATCATATGGAAGAACCTGAATGAACTTTCTGGCCAACCCAGTACGTGCTTAGTAGTAGAGAAGGGAGTGCAAAGCATGAAGCTTGTCCTGAAAATCCATGTTTTTACTCACTGTATTGACTGGTTCTCTCATCAACTCTGATTTCCCTGGGATTTGGTACAAAAGGAATGCTGTGTTAGAAAAGGATCCCTTATCAGTCCTAACATATAATCTTTGTACAACTTAATGTTTGCATGTGGGGTGTGGTGGAGATAGAGAGATGCTTCTTGAGCATCTTCTGATGAATAGGCACATGCCTTCTGTCTCTGCCTGCAGGCCCTCACTTCAGTGAAGGGCTCCCCCAGTTCCAGTTTGAATGATTTCTGTGAAGAACAAAATATTATCAAAGCAGGCCCAGGACATCCTTTGCTAGAATTTCCTAATAATTAACAATAAACTCCATCTCATTCATGAGTTCACCTAAAAGAAAACCCCATTGCTTTTAGGATATTAGGGCAGAGATTTGGGTCAAATAGGGGTAGGAATACTTTATAAGAGAGAAAATCAGATTAGTTGGGCCTCTATACATTTTGGCTTTATTTCCTCAAGGACTTGTTGAAATCTTTCTCCTTTCTATCTGACCACTCCTTCCGCATTCACTGGAGGGGACTTTGAGGGTAAAGGTGTAACTCTACACAAGCCCAGAAACACCAGGGAATTGACACAACCATCCCTGAAAAACAACACATAGGCTCCTCAGAAGAGGACTTCACGGAAGTTAGTCAAGTCTTGGGGAGTGGCTGCGATAAATTCTGTTTCTGCTGTCTCCCCGCCATGCTTTCCTGCCCGCAATCTCCTGGCTCACACACATTAGGAGAATGAGCTAAATCCTCTTGCACCTCAAGGCCAGGTATCCATCAACTAAGGCGGCCACCAAAACCATATGTACATAAGAGCTCACTTATTCAACACATATTCATGAACACCAGTTTCCTCCAAAGGGTGTCAGGCAATCATGAACATAATTACAAATCTATGACCAAGGAAGAATTTCTACAGTCAAGTCTTAGATTCCAATTTTGAGATGTATAGAAAGAAAGAAAGAAAAGAAAGTGAAGTTGCTCAGTTGTGCCCGACTCTTAGGGATCCCATGGACTGTAGCCTACCAGGCTCCTCCGTCCATGGGATTCTCCAGGCAAGAGTACTAGAGTGGGTTGCCATTTCCTTTTCCAGGGGATCTTCCTGACCCAGGGATCGAACCCCGGTCTCCCACATTGTAGGCAGACCCTTTACCGTCTGAGCCACCAGGGAAGTATAGCGTTCCTTTTAATTACATACCGACTCAGTGGTGAGCAGTCATGCCAGTTTGGATAAATCAGACACCAGGGCACAGACTTTTTTCATCATGAATATTACTTCTCAGTGTTAAGGTATTTGATATTTTAATGAATATTTTCACAAGAAATCTCTTTTGAGGTGTTCAAGGTGTTAGATCTGTCCAAAGATAGACTAACCTGCCTTGAGGAGTAGTGAACTTCTACTCACTGGAAGTACTCAAGCAAAGGTGAGTGACCATTTGGTTGAGATGCTGTACTGAGAGTTCCAGCATTAGCCACTCTTTTAGACTAAAATAATGAAACAACCAAGAACCAAAAAATTCTATGTTTTATCACTTAGGATTTCATTGACCTGAGAGAAATGCAATGCCTAAAGGAACTTAGAGAAATAAAAGGCCATACCTTTAATATTTCAAGAAGTTCAAAGTTAGGTGGATTGGGTGGCTAAGTGGGCTCATCAGTGCTACTGTGGACTTGGGAAGTTTTTTTGGTTTGTTCCATGATCATTAGTCAATGGATCTTATCCTTATGTTCATAATAATGATTAAGTTAATGATGATGAAAGTACTGACACTTTGTAGTTCTAACCAAAGACTGCCCTAATTGCCTTCATGTATTTACTCATGGTTATAAGAGGGCAGCTGTACCACAGACCTCATACATGTGTTCCAGCAAACTAAAAAAGCAGTGTGTGTGGGAGAGAGACTAAATAGGCCAAAGAAATATTCTATCAGTACAAGTGTTTTTAGAAGCCCACCCAAAAGTAGTCTACTTTAGTTCCATTGGACAAAAGAGTCTCATATGACCGTCCTGAGCTGTAAGGAGACCAAAGGAAAAAGGACCATGAATGCAGGTTGGGTCAATGAATGAACTGCTTCTTCCACATGAGTTAAGCCTTTTCACATCCATAATGTCAACTGATCCTTTCAACAACCCTATATACTAGATACCAAAGGAAACTGAAGAACACAGAGTTTTAAGTAACTAGTCATTTAGGTATTGATTTCCAAAGCTGAGATGTGAATCCCCCTTCACTGACCTCAGAAACGGCTTCCATGGTTGTCACTAGCACACAAGGCTACCTCCCTAAACCCCTCTCTCCCTGAAATTCGATAACTGAGATGTATTAGTCACCTTGAAATAGAAGACAGAGTAGAATTACACGGAGGCAAGCCCAGAGTCAGTTCTTTTCCTGTAAAGGCTTTCCATGAATTTGCTGGATCCACCAAAGGTCTAATAAGGTAAATGCTCATGCCACTTAAGCAGGCACAAGTGCAGGCTGGCACCAGAGTTAAGAGCGCTGCTGCTACCACTGCTGAGTGAGGCACGGATTCTCTAGGTGAAGAGTCATTCTCCAGGAATAGGCTAGATCTCTTCAACAGCACGTTACACATACCAGGGTGCAAGAGGATCACTCATGCTGCCCTAGATGAACGTCATCCCCAGCACTTCAGTCACCTGATGAGGATGCTCTTTCCTAAGTCGTTTCATCTGACTTCCCATGAGTGGCATAAGTACTAGGAAAATCCAGATAACTGTGAGATGGAGTCATTTCCTTTTTGGCAAAAGTATCAGCTAGGTTATTCCTACAGGATTTGTAGGTTAAAAGGCTAAAGGAGACACAGATGACTCTCTGCCTAAAATATTTGCCGTTGCCCTAGAACCACTTCTCCCCATGGGGAGGCAGCATAGCACAGACAGAAGTGCAGGCTGAGTTGGATTTGAATCCCTGACCCCCACGCCCTAGCTGCGTCACCTAAACTCTCTGAACCCATACGGTTGTTTTGAGGGTTAAGTAAGGTGCTATCGTGAAATTATTCAGCGCGGTGGTCAGTTGGCATAAAGTAAAGAATAAGCATGGGATGCAATTCACTATTATTACTGCTGTTGTTGGTTCCATTATTACTTTTCAGAGCAGGTCTTGAGTTTCTTACCATCTGAAGGAATAAGCCTTGGAAACATTTCTAGGTATTTCCAAGGTGAATTTGAGGGTCCATGGATATAGATTGCAGAGCTGAGGCACCTAAGCCTGCATTTCCACCATTGAAAATTAAAAATGGAGATCTGTTTGTGGACCTCCACATAGGCTAGTGGACCTATGAATACTCAACCAGAATTTAAAAGATCTTTAAAATTAATTATCTCTCTATAAAATGATCCAGTAGTGGGAGAAACGCTCAGGACCAGAGTCTCAAAAATCAATTCCTGGGTCTGGTCCATTTCTTCCTTTAAAAAAAAAAAAATATGGCCCCCACTGAGGCAGATAACAATATCAACTATTAACACTTAAAAAACACCTAAGTGGATCAGCACAGGTGAGCCTCACAGTTCCTTGATGTGGGCTCTGTTATCCTCTCTCTGATAAAGAGATGCAGACAGAAACTGAACAGCTGTCCCACGGGCACAAAGTCTGCAAGGGGCAAAGACACGCTTTGGACTCAGCTAAGGATGCTGTAAACACAGCCCATCTCTGCCTTCTGCCTTCTGAAGGGAGGAGAAGCTGGCCTGTATGAGCTGTCTCTGCTCATCACTTTCTTCTTTGCTCATTTCTCTCCTGGCGTTTTGGCCTCTCATCATTTCCTAGGACACTTCAAGTTTATTCTCACCACTGAATCTTTGCATTTCCTTTTTTCTCTATCCTAGAATGAATCCAGGGCTTCCTCAGAGGAGAGAGTGACTCCTGAGAGGGTACCTTTGTCCCAGAAGCCACACTTTAAAATATAACAAAACAAATGAAAAATATTCTTGTGGGCAGTAGTGCTTGTTTTTAAACTGGGATTAATTTCCAGTTCTCAAGCCTCCATCACCATCTACCAAGTGGGTGTGGGGGGCGGGGAATCATCCACAATCATCCTTCAGATTATCATTCGTCTCAGTTTGCCCAGAACAGTTCCAGTTTATGCCCATATCCTTGGTGTAATTAGTAAGAGCACTCTTTTTCACTCTCAAATGGGTCTCAGTTTAGAAAACAGACACCCTGTATATAATAAGAATTTTTATCTCCATTATCAATACCTCATTAGTTGAATTTATTTCAAGATAGCAGGTAGGAAGAAAGAAGAATATCCCTATCTGCATCCAGGCCTGTGCTTTTCAAAAGTCAAATTGGCTCTATTCTTAAGTGGCTAGAAAACCTCCCCAGTTTTGACACCTTTCCACTCATGGCCCAGCAACTGCTCTTAATTCTGTGTTATTGCCTCCACCATGAAGCTGACAACAATGGATTCACATTTATAAGTTTATTTTATACATTTCCCTTTTGTATAAGTGTTTATTGTTTCCTTATTGAGAAACAAGGTAAAGAGCTAGGTTTTCCTACTTCATTTTATTGACCATGGTGTCCCTATAATAGCATCAAAAAGAATCAAATACATAGAAATAAATCAAACAAAATAAGTTCAAAACTGATATTCTAAAATATATAAAACATTATTGAAAGAAATTATAGAAGTCCTAATTAATTGGAAAGGGATCTTGCATTAATGGATTGAAAAACAATATTGCTAATATGGTGATAGAGTGCCTGATGAACTATGGAATGAGGTTCGTGACATTGTACAGGAGACAGGGATCAAGACCATCCCCATGGAAAAGAAATGCAAAAAAGCAAAACGGCTGTCTGGGGAGGCCTTACAAATAGGTGTGAAGAGAAGCGAAAAGCAAAGGAGAAAAGGAAAGATATAGCATCTGAATGCAGAGTTCCAAAGAATAGCAAGAAGAGATAAGAAAGCCTTCCTCAGCGACCAATGCAAATAGAGGAAAACAACAGAATGGGAAAGACTACAGATCTCTTCAAGAAAATTAGAGATACCAAGGGAACATTTCATGCAAAGATGGGCTCGATAAAGGACAGAAATGGTATGGATCTAACAGAAGCAGAAGATATTAAGAAGAAGTGGCAGGAATACAAGAAGAACTGTACAAAAAAGATCTTTATGACCAAGATAATCACGATGGTGTGATCACTGACCTAGAGCCAGACATCCTGGAATGTGAAGTCAAGTGGGCCTTAGAAAACATCACTACGAACAAAGCTAGTGGAGGTGATGGAATTCCAGTTCACCTATTTCAAATCCTGAAAGATGATGCTGTGAAAGTGCTGCACTCAATATGCCAGCACATTTGGAAAACTCAGCAGTGGCCACAGGACTGGAAAAGGTCAGTTTTCATTCCAATCTCAAAGAAAGGCAATGCCAAAGAATGCTCAAACTACTGCACAATTGCACTCATCTCACACGCTAGTCAAGTAATGCTCAAAATTCTCCAAGCCAGGCTTCAGCAATACATGAACCATGAACTTCCAGATGTTCAAGCTTGTTTTAGAAAAGGCAGAGGAACCAGAGATCAAATTGCCAACATCTGCTGGATCATGGAAAAAGCAAGAGAGTTGCAGAAAAACATCTATTTCTGCTTTATTGACTATGCCAAAGCCTTTGACTGTGTGGATCACAATAAACTGGAAAATTCTGAAAGAGATGGGAGTACCAGACCACCTGACCTGACTCTTGAGAAACCTGTATGCAGGTCAGGAAGCAATAGTTAGAACTGGACATGGAACAACAGACTGGTTCCAAATAGGAAAAGGAGTACATCAAGGCTGTATATTGTCACCCTGCTTATTCAACTTATAATGCAGAGTACATCATGAGAAACGCTGGGCTGGAGGAAGCACAAGCTGGAATCAAGATTGCCAGGAGAAATATCAATAACCTCAGATATGCAGATGACACCACCCTTATGGCAGAAAGTGAAGAGGAACTCAAAAGCCTCTTGATGGAAGAAAGAGGAGAGTGAAAAAGTTGGTTTAAAGCTCAACATTCAGAAAACGAAGATCATGGCATCTGGTCCCATCACTTCATGGGAAATAGATGGGGAAACAGTGGAAACAGTGTCAGATTTTATTTTTGGGGGCTCCAAAATCACTGCGGATGGTGACTGCAGCCATGAAATTAAAAGATGCTTACTCCTTGGAAGGAAAGTTATGACCAACCTAGATAGCGTATTCAAAAGCAGAGACATTACTTTGCCAACAAATGTCCGTCTAGTCAAGGCTATGATTTTTCCAGTGGTCATGTATGGATGTGAGAGTTGGACTGTGAAGAAAGCTGAGCACCGAAGAACTGATACTTTTGAACTGTGGTGTTGTAGAAGACTCTCGAGAGTCCCTTGGACTGCAAGGAGACCCAACAGGTCCATTGTGAAGGAGATCAGCCCTGGGTGTTCTTTAGAAGGAATGATGCTAAAGCTGAAATTCCAGTACTTTGTCCACCTCATGTGAAGAGTTGACTCATTGGAAAAGAGTCTGATGCTGGGAGGGACTGGGGGCAGGAGGAAGAGGGGACGACAGAGGATGAGGTGGCTGGATGGCATCACTGACTTGATGGACGTGAGTTTGAGTGAACTCCGGGAGTTGGTGATAGACAGGGAGGCCTGGCATGCTGCGATTCATGGGGTCACAAAGAGTCGGACATGACTGAGTGACTGAACTGAACTGAATATGGTGATACTCTTCGACATGGTCTATAAATTCATTGCAGTCGTAATGAAAATCCCAGTTTATTTCTTTGTATGAGCAGATTCTGAAATTCACATGGAATTGTAAGGAGTTCAATAGGCAAAGCAAATCCAGAAAAAGAACAATTAGCAAGACTCACCCTTTCTAATTCCAAAACTTACTATAAAACAATGGTAAATCAGACAGTGTGATACTGGCACAAGTAAAGACATATAGATCTGTGGAATAGAATTGATAATTCAAAAATAAATCCACATGTCTGTGGTGAACTGATTTCCACCAAGTATTCTAAAAGAATTCAACAGGGAAAGAATTAGTCATTTCAGCAGGTGGTGCTCAGACAACTAGATAAGCACAGGCAAAAGAATGAAGATGTACTCTGACTTTACACCATACTAAAAACCTAATTCAAAATGTATCCAAACCTAAATGTAAGAGTTTAATCTACAAAAGCCTTTGCAGAAAACATAGACTTAAATTTTCATGACGTTAGGTTAGTCAGGAATTTCTTAGATATGACATCAAAAGTGTAAACAACAACAACAAAAAATAGGTAAATTGGATATCATCAACAACTCAAGAATAACGAAATCCTGCAAACCTCACATAAAGTGAAAGTGGCTCAGTGTCTGATACTTTGCGACCTCATCGACTATACAAGGCCATGGGATTTTCCAGGCCAGAATAGAGTAGGTAGCCTTTCCCTTCTCCAGAGGATCTTCCCAACCCAGGGATTGAAGCCAGTCTCCCACATTGCAGGTGGATTCTTTACCAGCTGAGCCACAAGGGAAGCCCAAGAATACTAGAGTAGGTAGCCTATCCCTTCTCCAGGGGATCTTCTTGACCCAGGAATCAAACCAGGGTCTCCTGCATTACAGGTGATTCTTTATCAACTGAGCTATCAGGGAAGCCCAAACATCACACGTAAGTGTGAAAGCTGATCTTTCCTTAGTTGAGCTTTCTGATAATTTCAGCCACTGCTTGACTGCAGCCTTCTGACAGGCCTGAGACAAAGGACCCAGTAAGCAGCACTAGGAATCCTGACCCAGATAACCAATTTTTATTTTTTTAAGACAGTTTTTTTGTTTTTAATGGGCAAAGAATCTGAAGAGACATTCATCAAAGAAAGATATACAAATGGACAATAGGCACAGAAAAGATGTTCAAAATCATTAGCCATCAGTGAAATGTAAATCAAAACCACAATGAGACACTACTACACACCGACCTGGATGGCTATAATAACTTTATAAAACAGATAATAAGCCTGGAGAGGAATAGAAAATTGGAGCTTCATATACTGCTACTGGAAATATAAAATAGTACAACCACATTAGAAAACAGTCTGGCAGGTCTTCAAAAAGTTAAATATATGGCTACAATATAACTCAGTAATTCCATTTCGAGGTATGTACTTACAAAGAAATAAAAGTAAGTATTTTTCACACAAAACCTTGTACACAAATATTTATACAGTATAATTCATAATATCCCAAACTGGAAACAGCCCCAAAGCTTATCAATAGATAAATGGATAAATAAAATGTGGAATGTGGTATCTTCATATAGTGGAATTATATAATTATTCAGCCACATGGATGAACCTTGAAAATACTAAGTGGAAGAAACCCACCACCAAGGACCCCATATATGTGATCACATTTGTATGAAATGCTCAGAAGAGGCAAATCTGTAGAGACAGAAAGTAGGTTAATGGTTGTCTGGGGCTGAGTATAAGAAAGTTGGGGAGGAGGGCAATGGGAGGGACTACTAAAAAATTTCTTACTTTTGGGGATGATGAAAAAGCTCTAAAATTGTGGTAATGGTTACACAAATCTATGACTACTTGAAAACTACTGAATTGCATAGTTTAAACGAGTGTGAATTATGTCCCAATAAAGCTCTTATAAGAATCAAAGAAGACTTAAAAATCCTTGCATGCAAGGAATTTACATTGCATAGAAGAAAAACACATCCAGTTGTTTCCCAATATAAGAAGGGGGAGCAGTGGAGATTATACCATAAAGAAGAGAGACAGGATCCAATGCTAACAAAATATGGGAACAAGATGTTATTTTAAAGATTTACAAAGAACATAAATATGAACAAGTGATTCTTGGAGCTGAACCTCAGAGGCATAGAAGGAAGTCTTATGTAAAAAATGCAAGAACATTCCGACAGATGTAAAGCTATGAGGAAAGACGTCTAATTCAGAGTCCGACTGAGACCTTTGCTGGCTTTTGCTTTCACTGATTTTCAAACACAAGCACTATAGCACACACTTGAATTATACAGCCATACTTTTTATTCAAGTGATTTGGAAATAATCAGAAGATCATCTATGTTTGAACACAGGTGACATCAACCCACACACCCACATGTAAACACATCGTTTATCTTCTATGGTGAATGATTTATCTATAAGCAACCTTAGGTATAAATACTGAATGAGAGGCACTAGAAATGACTTGACAGCCAAAGATTTAACCCTCCAAGATCCTTTAATCTAGTCAAGAAGAGAGACAAGAAAGCCTACAGTTTGGTGTTCTATTATCGATAACATGACTATTATGTAGACAGAGCACAAATCCCAAACTAGGATGGATCAGGGACTGTGCCCCTAAGGACGAAGCTTGAGATGATCACTGAGGAAGGAAAGATGAACAGAGTCTGTTGTAGTTCATTTATGGAGCTACTTCTAAATCAATTTGACTGTTATGGGCAGTGTATTTTTTTAAAATATTATTGGAGTAGAGTTGATTTACGATGTTGGGTCAGCTTCAGGTGTACAGCAAAGTGAATCGGTTGTACAAATATATACATCCACTTCTTTAGATTCTTTTCGCATATAGGCCATTACAGAGCACTGAGTAGAGTCCTCTGTGCCACTCAGTAGTCCTCACTGGTTATCATGGGCAATGTATCTGGGGATATGGGAGACCCTAAACGTAAGCCGAGGACAGACCATAAAGCAAAGAATAGTGTGGGCACGCTTCCTTAAATAATCACAGCAAGGTGCAGGAAAAAAGAATTCATATACCTGGGTTCTAGTATCAGCATAGCCTCTAATGAAACATGAATCTTATATAAGGCCTTTTGATCTCAATATCCTGGTGCCTGAAATGAGTACTCAAATTTATAACATTTTTTCAGCCTTAAATTTTAGAATCCTGCACATGTACAGATAGCCTCTGGCACAAACCTTTAGAATCAAAAATTGTACTAAAAGAACACCATTGAAACCGCCACCACAATGCCCTTTTGCTCGTAAAACAAGTTAAACAAGAGTGCAGAATGATTTGAAAACAAATCTAAACTAATAATATCAAGAATCTTAGCTTATTTTTTTTCCTCTTTTTTCCCCCACTCTGTAAGATATTTTGCCAAGCCTGCTAACCTTTGATGCATAATATATGGGAGGCCTCTGCTCTTGCATTACTCTGTTTCAAGTACCAGGGAATGGTGTTCTTTATGTCCCCATGGAGCCAAACTCAAACCATGAGCAGAATGGCTTACATGGTAGAATGCATGTTGTCCTGATGTTAAGCATGGAACGGCCAGTTTAGGTGCAGGTTTGAACAGCTACGTCATGGTTGGAAAAATCACCCTCTCTTTCTCAGCCTAACTGTAGAACTACATAACTGTATTTATGATACATATGTATGTTCCTACACACACACACAGACACAAGTGTATGTCTATGCTTATATTAATTGTATCCCTTTAGTCTATAATTCTGGAGAAGGCAATGGCAACCCACTCCAGTACTCTTGCCTGGAAAATCCCATGGATGGAGGAGCCTAGTAGGCTCCAGTCCATGGGGTCCCAAAGGGTCGGACATGACTGAGTGACTTCACTTTGTCTTTTCACTTTCATGCATTGGAGAAGGAAATAGCAACCCACTCCAGTGTTCTTGCCTGGAGAATCCCGGGGACAGGGGAGCCTGGTGGACTGCCATCTATGGGGTCACACAGAGTCGGACACGACTGAAGTGACTTAGCAGCAGCAGTCTATAATTCTGATATTTTGACATTGTGGGGCTGTGCTGACCCTGGAGGGCTGCCTCATCTATGGCCTATGAATGCATCTTTCATATTTAAATTGACCAATACAGAGCCCATCCAGCTCTGGATAACTTTCTAATCACCTCATTTATCCAGCTCCATATACTCCAGGCCACTCTCTACCTGCCCTAATCGTTCCCCCTCCCTCTTAAGACCAGGTTCTAGTCACCAAAGAACAGCCTCTGCACTCCAAAGCCTGCTGAGATTATTCCAACCTGCTTACCTTGTCTCACCTGTCCATTCCCTCCTGCAGAAATCACAGTAAAGGTTGGGGCCACAATTTTCCCTCTCCCTCTGCCTCCTGGTTGACCTCAATACTTCTTCAGGTACCTTCTCCTTCCTCTGTCCATAGCACAGCATGATCCCTTCTTGTTGAGATTTGTAAGTATGAAAAACGGTCTTTTCAAGGTCAGTTGGCTTTTGACTTTGTCAAATTTATATAATAAAAGACATACATGTGCACAAACACACATGTACATATATATACACATATATGAAAGTGAAAGTGAAATCGCTCAGTCATGCCCGACTTTTTGCGACCCCATGGACTGAAGCCTATCAGGCTCCTCTGTCCATGGGATTTTCCAGGCCATAGTACTAGAGTGGATTGCCATTTCCTTCTCCAGGGGATCTTCCCAACCCAGGGATCGAACCCTGGTGTCCCACTTTGCAGACAGGTGCTTTACCGTCTGAGCCACCAGGGAAGTCCATACACATATATAAAGGCTAATAAAATGTGCGCCTTTAAAAGCATTGTATCCAGCAGCAGATAAACAGGTTTCAAGTCTTCACTAATTTTGGTTAGTACCCTTGGGCAACTATAGGCCTCTGTTCTCTCAATTTTATAGATACAAGGTGATAAAACTTGTAGATAATCTTAATAGCTAGATGCTGTGGGTATGTGTGTGTGTTGAGATTGGAGGGGAAAGGAAGCGAAAAAGAGTGCTGGTAAAATAGAGACACAACAATGTAAAGAAGTCAGCATTCTCAATACTACTATTGACAATCCTGCACAAAGCACCCTTATAAACCTTGCAAATTTATATGTGCCATTTTTCAGCCGTCCCAACATGGCAAGTTTCTCCATCAACATTAAAAATGTGTTTCCGGTATGGAAACCAAGCGGGGGGAAGGGGAGGGTGGGATGAAACAGGAGAGTGAGACTGACATATATAAGCTATTGATAATATGTATAAAGTAGACAACTGATGTGGAGAAGGCAATGGCACCCCATTCCAGTACTCTTGCCTGGAAAATTCCATGGATGGAGGAGCCTGGTAGGCTGTAGTCTATGGGGTTGCTAGGCGCCAGACGAGACTGAACAACTTCCCTTTTACTTTTCACTTTCTTGCATTGGAGAAGGAAATGGCAACTCACTCCAGTGTTCTTGCCTGGAGAATCCCAGGGACGGGGCAGCCTGGTGGGCTGCCGTCTATGGGGTCGCACAGAGTCGGACACGACTGAAGCGACTTAGCAGCAGCAGCAAACTAATGAGAACCTTACTGTGTAGCTCAGGGAACCCTACTCAGTACTCTGTGGTGACCTAAATGGGAAGGAAATCCAAAAAAGAGGGGATATTTGTAGATATATAGCTGATTCACTTTGCTGTACAATAGAAACCAGTACAACATTGCAAAGCAACTATACTCCCATAAAATAAATAAATAAATAAAAATACACAAAAATGAAAAAAAGAAAAAAAATGTATTTCTACATCAGGTGACATTTTGTGTTGTTAGAATATTTTTAAAGAAAACATAGTTGAGCATTCCCAAAACCACTGAAGTGTATACTTTGTATGGTGAATTTTATGTTACCTAAAGAATATCTCAAGTAAAAAATATGCCATAAACAGTGAATAAAGAGAATTAAATGACAAGCCATAAAATGGGAGAAAATACTAGCAAAACCTATACAGATATGTGACAGTATCCAAAATATAGGATGAAAAACCCTTAAAAGTCAACAATAATACGAATCATGATCCATTTTTTTTAAAAAAGAGAAAATACCTGAACACTAGGGAACTGTAAATGAAAAGATCAATGAGATAGCACTACACATCTATTGAATGGCTAAAATTCAAAACAATGAGAACAACAGCTGATGAAGATGTGGGACAATGGATACTAATTCACTGCTGATGGAAAAGGAAAACAGCACAGGCATTTTGGAAAACAGTGACTTACAAGGCTAGCGATGCTCTTACCTTACAATCCAACAATTACGCTCTCCAGTGTATACCCATGTGAACTGAAAATGTAAGTCCACAGAAAAAGTTGCACAAAAATGCTTAAAGCAGCTTTGACTAAGATGTCCTGCAAGGGGTGACTGTGTAAACAAATGATGATACTTCCATACAATTAAATATTTTCAGTGATAAGAAGGAATGACTTGTCAAGCACAAAAAGACATGAAATAACATTAAACGTCTATTTCTAGGGGAAGGAAGCTAATCTGAAAAGGCTGCATACTGAATGATTCCAACTACATGTCATTTAAGAAAAGGTAAAACTGTGGCAATGATGGAAGAAAAAAAAAATAACAATGAACAAACTCAGTGGCTGCCAAGAGTTTGAGTGGAGGGGGAGGGACAAACAGGTTGAGTATAAGAAACCTTTTGGACAGTAGAACTATTCTACCACCATTATTTAACACTATTTAACATGACTAAAACAATTGTATCCAGACCTATCATTTTCAGGGCTGCCCAGGTGGTGCTAGTGGTAAAGAACCTACCTACCACTGCAGGAGACATAAGAGACATGAGTTCCATCCCTGGGTTGGGAAGATCCCCTGGAGTAGGAAATGGCAACCCACTCCAGTGTTTTTGCCTGGAGAATTCCATGGACAGAGGAGCCTGGTGAGAAACGAACGGTCCGTGGAGTTGTAAAGAGTCAGACATGACTGAAGTGACTTAGCACGCATCTCATTTTCAAGCCACAGAAGATCAAAGATAAATAAGAAATCCTAAAAGAAACCAGAGAGAAAAAATACCTGTAGAGGAATCACATGTGACCTCTTCTCAGAAACCACACGAGCAAGAAGACAGTAAAATATTTAAAGTATTGAAAGATAAAAATATACCAACTTAGAATTCTGTACTTTGTAAAATTATTTTTCAGAACTGATGGAAAAATAAAGACTTCCTCAGACAAATGAATGCTGAGGGAGTTTGTTGCCAGTAGATGTGCCTTTCAAGGGATGCTAAAAGAAGTTCTTTAGAGAGTTTGAATATAAGTTAGAAACTTGGATCTACAATCCACATAAAATAAGGAAGAGTATTGAAGAATAAGTGAAGGCTAAATACAAACTTTTATCCTTTTTCTTAATTGATATAGCAGATAAGAGTTTGTTTAAAATAATAGTGTCAACAACATAATTAATTGTGCATGCCTGTGCACATGTGTCCAACTCTTGGCAACCCCATGGACTGTAGCTCTCCAGGCTCTTCTGTCCATGGAATTCTCCAAGCAAGAATACTGGTGTGGGTTGCCATTCCCTTCTGCAGGGGGTCTACCCAACCCAGGGATAGAACCCAGGTCTTGCATTACAGGCAGATTCTCTACCATCTGAGGTGCCAGGAAAGCCCTGGTGCATATGTATGTATATTTATATTTGTGTGTGCATGCTAAGTCGCTTCAGTCATGTCTAGTGTTTTGGAGCCCTATGGACTGTAGCCTTCCAGGCTCCTCTGTCCATGAGATTTTCCAGGCAAGAATACTGGAGTGGGTTGATGTGCTATACTCCAGGGGATCTTCCCTACTCAGGGATCAAACTGGTGTCTCTTAACATCTCTTGCATTGCAGGTGTGTTCTTTATCACTAGTGCTGCCTGGGAAGCCCATATTTATATTTACTTATATATAAATGAAATGAATGACCATAAAAATGTAATGGAATCAACAGATAACCAAAGAGACTTAATAAGAGCTTAACAAGAGTCTGTGCAATATCACCCTATGATGTTATTTCTTTATACAAGAAATAATGAACTAAAAATGTTAAACTGAAAAAATTTTTAAAGTAAAATATGCCATAATCCCACATAATACTGAGTTATTTAAGAATTAATTTAGCTAGGATAACAAAATTCCTGTGGACAAACTGAATATCCAGTAAAGGATATAGAAGATGATTTTAATAAATGGAGAAACTTCCACACTTATAGATAACACCATTTCAAACATATCAATTCTCCCTAAACTAATCTACAAATTTAAAGCAAGCCCAATAAAATTTTAAGTTGAGTGATTTTTATATACTTGGTAAGACAAAAATGTAATAGACTAAAATTAGCTAAAGTAACTTTAAAAATAATAAAGGGAAGAAGCTTATCCTTACCAGATATTAAGACATGCATCAAGAACATACTAATAAAAACAGTGTTTTACTGGTGTAATAAAAGGCAAATTGACTAATGGAAGATAATAAATAGCCCTGAGACAGAAATGAGATCTAAATGTATAATGAAATAGGCACAACTAATTAATGGGAAAATGACACATTTTTTAGTAGATGGTTATGAACAAATACTGCTTCCTTTTAACATGACAAATGAATCCAGATCACTAACCCCACAAAAAAATTGTAAATTCTAGAATGATTAGAGATATAAATGGGAAAACCAAAATTGCAAATTTAATGAGAATCCCCCCTCTTGTATTTAAAATCAATTAAAAAAATTGATATCTGGAACATAAATTTATCTGCTGTCAATCAACCCCCACCCCCCCCCAAAAAAAAAACCTAGATAAAAAATATAAGCCGGAAGGTTACAGAAAATAAAAGCATATACGTGACTGGATGATCAAAATCACTCCTAACCAGAGATCTGCACATTAAAACACAAAGTGATAGTACTGTGCACTTCTCTGACTAGCTAATTGCAACTTTTTCTAGTCCATATTATTTTTTCATCTTTTAGAATACAGAACTTTCTTTACTAAAATCTGTCATTAATAAACTGCATTTTAAGCAGAACTCAGAGTAAGGAGTAAGCTTTCTTAGACATTTATTATGAAATCATCCCATTTTCTAAATAAGTTCCCCCTTATGGAATAAAATTCTTAAAGTCTCAATAGAAATGCCTTGGTATAACCATTGGAAATGGTTACATGGGCTGTTAATCTATTCGTTGCTGCTGCTGCTAAGTCACTTCAGTCGTGTCCGACTCTGTGGGACCCCACAGATGGCAGCCCACCAGGCTCCGCCATCCCTGGGATTCTCCAGGCAAGAACACTGGAATGGGTTGCCATTTCCTTCTCCAATGCATGAAAGGGAAAAGTGAAAGTGAAGTCACTCAGTTGTGTCCGACTCTTAGCGACCCCATGGACTTGCAGCCTACCAGGCTCCTCCATCCATGGGATTTTCCAGGCAAGAGTACTGGAGTGGGTGGCCGTTGCCTTCTCCAAATCTATTCATTATAGTGATGCAAAAAAAAAAAAAAAAAAAGACTGCCATTTGGATGCATTTTATGCAACAAGTTAAGGTTCAGTTTGGTGAATCACATCACATCTTCTTTATTTCCAGCAATGCATTAACTATCCTTGATCTGTATGTTTGTATTGTAAGGAAGAAATTAATCTATTAATCATGGATTAATTAAATTCAGCCTATTTGATTATTTAATTGATAATTCATTTATCCATTCTTTACTTTATTAATATTGAGATCCATTAATTGATTGAGGTTCATTCTTAAGCACTGGTTCACATTCTGGGAGTGCAGAATGTGCCTGCCCTCTATAAGCTTATAATCCAACATGAGTCAAGACTCGGCTCCACACTTATAAACTGTCACTCAAAACATGTTTCAAATTGCACCTTCTCATTTGAGCAATGAAAATATAAATTCCCATCTTGCATGGAGATTGTGAGAATTAACCCATACTGTGTATATACTGTGCTATTCCAAAACTAACTTTTTTTTTTTACATGTCAACGACCTTCTTTCATCTGAAGGCAAAAAGGACAGAAAGAACTAATCTTCCCTTTTGCTTTGGTAAAGTTAAAAGGCTCTTATTCCATGGTGGAACTTGTAATTTTAGGCCTTTTTTGAAAGAGTATACATTTCACTCTGTCAAACTTTACCTGCAGTGTATATTCTTTAAGGGTCTTCTTTATGAGTAGCCCCCAAATAGTACAGGATTGTTCAACAAAAGAATTCTACTTTATTCAGCAATCTCACCTATTTTGTCACACACAGGCACATACACACTCAACTTGGCATTGCAAACTCCATAAATCTGAAAATTATTCTTAGCAATGTGTGTATACGAGGTGTGTAGCCTCTGTTGGGAAGAAGAACTCTAAGTATTTATTTGGCTGTCAACAGAGGGAAGGATGAATGTGAACATTGGCCAGTCTCCTGGTCTCCTTCAGAGGCCAATAGTCTTTTAGTGAATACCACAAAAGGAATGCATAGGTGATTAAACACCAGGCTTCACACACTTATGATCCTGAGCTCTTGTAGTGTGATTATTTTCCCAGAAGCCCCATAAAACAGTTGGAATCACCTCTTCCATTTCACAGGTGATATTTCCTCCAGTTGGATACAGTAACTCCTGTCCCCTCAGCCAAATGTTTGAATATCCAGATGACTGTAGGTGGAGAAGAAAGCCAAGTTGCCATTGAACTTACCACTTTCAATGGGGGGAACACCTTGGAAAGTATCACTGTAGATTTCTTTTAGAGAGAGTAGGTAGAAGTTGGCCAATTAACAAAGGCAAGGGAAAGTTGCAAAGACTGAGGAAGATAAATCTGAAGTGTCTGGAAAGAGGACTAACAATTTAATTAGCAAAATGTTTATAAGGAGTGACAAAACTAAGTCAAAGATGCTGTGCCAATGGTGCTAGAACCCACCAAGTCACTCAGAGTGGTTTTCATGTATGTGAACAATCAGCTGACTCTTCCATGCACTTAGTTGGCTGGTTTTGGTTTTACATGCAGTTTTTCAGGTCTGTCCCATTTATAAATGTACAACAACATCTGTGAGCTATGCAACTGCAAAGAGAAATATGATTCTGGGGGCAATAAAAAGCTGAAATTCTCTTTGAGCACCGATTGATTTTAAAAGGTAACTCTAAGAATAGGTAATGTAAGAGTCCTAAAAAGTAATGTTTCTTTTAAAATTGTGTCAAAGTTTAGCACACTAATGTATGTAATGAGGATCATTTAAAATATATCTTGAAATGTTTTTGCTTTTTATACCATATAAATATCTGTGTAGCCCAATGACATCTTTTAGTTGCTTTAACTAGATTTTAAGTATAGAGAGTTGACCTTATCATACTAAGCACAATGACATTACCCATCCCTAGAGATGACACTGGAGTTTAATTTACCTGTTTCCTCAATTCTCTGGTGCCCAGTTCCTTTCTCTAGTTCAAATACAGTCAATATGAAGCTTCCAATATATGTCATGAAATATTAGTATGTTCTCATAAAATGCCTATTGTGCAGTACATCTTTTCAAGTTAGTAATACTGCCTTCCTTCTTACCATCTTTCCTTCTTTCCCCTTTCCCTTCATCCCTTCCTCCCCCAGGACTGAGCCCTGAAGCTTTCACCATTAAGATGGGCCAACAGCAAAAATGTCTTTGCACAGACTGCCCTCCTTACCCCAGTTCCAGATCTCCTTAGCTCTGAGTGTCCTCCCACCATGAGGCCCCACAGAACCTCAGTACATATTACACATTCTTCCAGCAAGATGAATCCACTGGCAAGCAGCCAAGAACACAGAGTCACACATGAGGCTCCCCGAGCTGGCTGGACTTTCTCCAATTGTGGTCATAGGTAGCTGCAGAGACAGGCAGAAACACAGGTCCTGGAGACTGGACCAAAGGCAGGGTGGGTTGGGCGGGTGGAACCACAGGCATACTGTACAGATGCCAACCAGTGACCTCTACTCAGACAGTGTCATAAGAAAAAAAAGAAGCATCACAAAATGCAGAAGGATCCTTTGACCTCCCTGCCCTCATCTTCTCCCACAGACATACATAGCTAATTTTCCAGGAGCCTAAGATTCTTAATTAAACACTAGATAACAGCTACCACTTCTTGTGAAAGCCAGAAAATAATAAGCTATAGGCATCCTACACTCATTATTTTTCAGGTTTAGGAAACCCACGCAAGGTAGATGTGATTATTTCTGATTCAGAAATAGTACGTAACGCACCCCAGGACTGCATGCCAATAAGCCGCAGAATCAGCACCAAGATTCAGACTTCCCTGATGTTAATATTTGTGGTTTTCCTCCTTAAACACATCACTATTGACAGTAATGTTAATAGCAATAGAGCTTATTTCTGAATACTTAATATGTATTGGACATCATTTCAAGGGATTTCCACAAATTCTGTTTTCATGACAACAATCCTAATTGAATTAATTATTTCCTCCTCTATGACTTTTAAATAATTATTATTTTATTAAGCAGAGTGCTAAGACTAAGATACTTAAGCAACTTGCCCAAGTTCCTAGAAGTCGTAAGACCCAGATATGAAATCTGAAACCAGATACATGTGGTTCTGGACCCCCAACTCTTGACTCTTTTCTCTCCAATGTAGACACTCTTTACCACATCTGTGGGTCATCCTTAGGAATGACCTTTGACATATTTCCTAGCACCAGTTGAAAGCAGTGTCTCTTTCAAGGTTCAGACAATATTTAAGATGTAACAGGAACTTGAATTGTCAAATGAATAAGTATAGCTTTACTTTCAGAGAGCTATTATTAAGGTTTATCTCTGCAGAGAAAGACAAATATTCTATGGCATCACTTATATGCAGAATCTTAAAAAATGATACAAATGAACTTATTTATAAAACAGAAATAGACTCTCAAACATAGAGAACAAATTTATGGTTACCAAAGTGGGTAGTTAAGTGAGGAGTTTGGGATTAACAGACACACACTGCTATATATAAAAGAGGTAAGCAACAAGGACCCATGGTAGAGCACCAGGAACTATATTCAATATCTTGTATTAACCTACAACGGAAAGGATCCAAAAAATACATAAACACACATAAATGTATATGTGTATAACTGAATCACTTTGCTCTACACTTGAAATTAATACATTAGAAATTAACTATACTTCAATAAAAAATGAAAGTTTAAAAGATTTATCTCGGAAGCTCTATGAGGCTATAAACTTCTTATTTTGTTTCTCTCTGCACACCCTCAATGGAGAAGGCAATGGCACCCCACTCCAGTACTCTTGCCTGGAAAATCCCATGGACGGAGGAGCCTGGAAGGCTGCAGTCCATGGGGTTGCTGAGGGTCGGATACAACTGAGCGACTTACTTTCACTTTTCACTTTAATGCATTGGAGAAGGACATGGCAACCCACTCCAGTGTTCTTGCCTGGAGAATCCCAGGGACCAGGGAGCCTGGTGGGCTGCAGCCTATGGGGTCGCACAGAGTCAGACACGACTGAAGCGACTTAGCAGCAACAGCAGCGCACCCTCAAGGTGTCTGGATTTGTGTTAGCATATAGAAGCTTCTTATGGAAGAAAATGCTCAACTCTTAGGGATAACTTCCAACCATACTGAGAGGAAGGATGAACTAGAGGAGAGTCTCCACCTTGAATCATGACCGCAGCTTTCAG
Source organism: Bison bison bison (assembly GCF_000754665.1). NCBI lineage: Eukaryota > Metazoa > Chordata > Mammalia > Artiodactyla > Bovidae > Bison > Bison bison. The sequence goes on from NW_011494771.1 coordinate 2,514,156, forward strand.
TTTAGTAGTAGCTAAAATGAGAGTTTAAAAGAACCACCGCTATGATCTAAACCTCCAATTCCACCCAGAATTGATGACTTCCTAGAAAAGGAGGAAGAGTCAGTATAGCACTTCTTGTGCTTTTCAGAGTCCTTGGAGTTAGGCCAAGCCAACAAAAGATGGATGGAGGACGAGTACTATTTATAATGTGGTCCATGTGCAAGCCTCATTTCCTAGAAATGTATATTGAATCACTAGAAATTCTAAGACTTCAGGTGAAACTGTGAAACCAGTATAGCATAGACACATTCACATGTGCATACACATGTGTGCATGTACACATGTACACATGTGGGAGCCACATGTCCCATCAGAAAGATGAACTCTTTCTTCCCAGTTTCCCTCTTGTATCAACCACGAATTCCCTTTTTTATATTCTGGTGCTTTGACATCTGGGGGCTTGCTGATGTTGGAAGAATTATTCCTTCCAGGAATTGCCAATTCCTAGAGGTAGTAAACAACTTGGCCATGAACATGACTTTGAAATGTGAACCAGTCAATCCAGAGCCATACCCCCAGCCACCTGCCTTGTTGGGCTCTCACAGCCACTACTATCTACCCGCCCTCATCATTCCAGGGCCAGGTACCAGACAACTAGGGAGAGCTTACACCTCAGTGTTCACTGAAATCATTCAAACTACCCAATCCTAAGTCTGATTGCCGTTGTATGTTTCTTTTTATGGAACCACAAATTGAGAACTTTTGTCCAGTTTCCCTCTTTCCCCTAACCGCCAACCAACCCTGGTGTTTCCCCAAGTGGCCATGGCATGCACCTTTCTGTGAGTATAATAAACTCTATCTTCAGTGACAGTTACCTCCTGATCTGTTGGCCTCATCAAACCTAAACCATAATTTAAAAATATATATATTAAAAATCTCTGAACATATTATTTATGACCTTAATTTCCTAACAAGAATGAAAGGGCTGGCATTGTTAAAAAAGGAGAAAGCTCCAAGATTTGCAACAATGTTAGCAAAGGCAGAGTAGGGCACTTACACTCTTACCGGGGCAATAAGATGCTGTAAGGAGACATAAGCCAGGGATTGCTCCCACAGAAGGAAGAGAAAGGTACAGTGATGGTGAAAGCTACCTTGCTGGTGTCCCCCTGAGTATGAAGGCTCATAAATTCAAGGTTATTGGCACTTTCTGCAGCATTTATAACTCCTTTACAGATTTAGGTTTGCAAGATTATAGGAAATAACCCCAAGTTTCTTGTTCTATTGCTTTGAGAACTAACTGGCTTAACTTTCTTCAGGATGAGAAGCAATACAAGTAAGCCTTCTAGGTAATTATGCCTTAACTATTAAAGATAATACTTTGCCAATTTAGAAAGCAATTTAACTGGTCACGTAATGCTAAGTACTTATAGCAAGGTTTAAAGAAAGAAGAAAACATAGGTACCAATTAAAAGGCTTCTGGACCAGTATGCAATTATTGTCATCTAACTGAAATGTTTCCAAGGGTCAACAGAAAACAGCCTTGATACTTTTTTTTGTTGGAATTAGAGGGTCATGGGGACTTTTGCTCTCTGAACAGGTAGAGCATCAAAAGGTGTAAACATTTGAGTGTGGTGATTAAACCATGGGCTCTAGCATCACCCAGACATGGAGTTGACTAGTGGCACTGCTACTTACTAGCTATGCAATTTGCGGTGATGGATTTAACCTTTCTCAACCTCAAGTTCCTTATCTATGAAATGAGGATAAAAACAGTACCCACGTGAATGCACTGTAATAAAAATTAAACAAGTTAACACACATGCTCAGCACATTGTCTGGCTCAGTCACTGGCCACATAAATGTTGGCTTTCAGTAGATCCCACAGCCTGCTACAAGTGCCAGAGGAATGAGGACTTGTTGCATTATATATTTTCTTAATTATTTTCAAGGTACTTTCTTCTCATTCGAGGTTTTATTCTTTATAGGACTTTCTTATATTTCTTGTATTCCTGTTCTTGCATTTCTAAATATGCCTGTATTTCTGTTTCCTACTCAAGAGAAGTTTGACAAAAGAAGAATAAGGTACTATAATCCCATGTATGTCAAGAGGAGAATTCATAACTTCCCTACACATGTTTAAAGTCCTATAAAGTTCTTTTACAAAATGGAAGTAAATTTGTCTACCTGCTCAACTCCTTCTTAATGCTTCACTTTTGAACCTCAAGGTTTAATGTAATTTAATTTGTGCTGATTATTAATGAAATTCTAACATCATTCAGGTCATTGAAAGCCAGCTTATTAAATAGTTCTGTCTCACCCTCCACCTTTGGAACAGCACAAATCATTAAACGGAACAGTTTTTAAACAGACACGCACTGTGGTTTTCTTACATCTTTCTCCAAAGCCTTAGAAAATTACTATTAGTGTCATTCAAGTTGGGAAACTTAGTCATATTTTCTAAACCTTATGGATATGTCCCAGAATGAGAAAAGAAGGAGAATAAGTCTTAAACAGCTGGGAGAGGTTTTGTGGATTTCATAGTGGCTGGGAACTACTAACAAGGAAATATTACACATGGCTTCTGGCAGGAACATATTATAAAATCCAGAGCCTTTTGTTATGGGCTGAGTAGAGTATTATTCATAATTGTTATTTGATTTGGTCTTCTTCCCATCTTCTCTTTAACAGAAGACTTTTCTGCCTTGAAATATTGCAACATTTAAAGGTGCCCCATGTCTCTGATTATATGCTATATTACCTGGCAAATGTTACTCAAAAAAAAAAAAAGCCCATGAGTAAAATTTGCAGTAGCAGATGGCATTTTGACCAACTCACAGAGCCAGTTTTTTACTGAGGTAAGGATCCACCCTCTGTTGAGTAATGGCAGGAAATGCCCATCATTCCCAGAATATTTCATTCCTTCGAATGACCTTCATTAATCACTCAAGCATCCCCAATAACTCCAGGAAACCATCCAAATTCATCTATGTCTGGCTGCTCCTTGTGTTGCCAGCTCCATCTCACACTGTTGCTCTGCCCTACAAACCTGAAACCCCAGTCATCTACAGTTTTCATGTTCGCAGCTCCTACAGGTGACAAGTAATCCCAAGCAGCTGATGACATGTAATAATAGGTAAATTTATCAGTGCACTAATTTTTGTGGCACATGCTTCAAGTGGGTGACCAGAAGGGAGTCATTGGCTGCTGAGTGAAACTAGCTGGTTGCCCAACATATGCCTTTCAACAGCACTTTGCCATTTTTTTCTGTTTATTCCTCTGTATACTCTGTATGGGGTATATCACTTACATAGTACCACAAAAGTGCTGTTCTACAAACAACCACAAACCTCAGTGGCCTACGACAATAAACATTTGTTTTGCTCCTGTGTCTGTGGGGTTCAGAGGGTGGGGTATGAGCATTGGTTGATTTCACCTGGGCTTGCGCATAAGCTTGTGTTCAAACATGGGTTTCCTGTTAGCACAGTCGCTGTTGTCAAGGCTCACATATAAATCTGGGATCAAAACAGGCTCTTGGTTGGTCTAGTTTGGCCTCAGCCAGATCAACCAAAGCAACTTGGTTATGCTCTACTTGCCCATCCTCCTCCTGCGGGCTAATCCACATATGTTCTCATAACAATGCAGAATTACAACAGTTATGCAAGAACAACCACACTAACAATTTCAAGCCTGTACTTGCATCATGAATGCTAGCACTCCATTGGCCAAAACAAGTCACATGGCCATGCCCAACATGAGAGGCACCAGTAAGTGCCTTGACAGTCAAGTGGTAAGGATATAGAAAAAGTGAAGCACAGAAGGCATTTTTGCAATCAATCTACCCCATGGGAGCAATGGGTTCCAGAGTGGTGTTTGAGAGGACCACCCTTCTTTTCCACTTGAATTCCTGGATAAAGTTATACAGTTTTTCACTTCCATGCTTATGCACTGATAGCCCTTTCCCCAAATCTTCACATTACTACTCAGCATCATGCCTGTCTGTAGGTACAGAGACAGGACAAATAAAACAGCCTCTGATTTTAGGAAGAATATAGCTTATTAGGGCAACTGACACTTACATACTACTAAGCTGAGTAATAATAATATAAATACAGCAACATAATGCTTAGTCCACAGTGAGAAGGTGTAGATTATGCATCCTATCCCTCTAACGTACCTTTGAGTTTACCTGCAGCTAGAGTGGACAGTTCTTGGGCTCTCACAAGTTCTGTCTCAGGTACCTATAGCTCTCTGCTTCTCTATCTGAGGGCTTTCTTCCACATCAGTGGAAGTCTGCACCAATGCACGTGGATTAAAACCCAGAAGCACTGCAAATTTAATGTTCCAAGATAAAATCTTCACCAATGAGGAGAGATCAATGGACAAACACCCCAGCTTCCCACCCCTCACTGGGATAATTCTGAGTCATGTTCTTCAGAGTTCCTCAGTGAAAGCCTGGCAGTGGACCCCAGAAATAGTCACTCATAAATGCACTCTTTGCTTTTCTACCCTTCCCATCTTGCTTTCTCCAGTCACTTATTGGGCATCTTGTGATCATCTCCCATATAAACTACTTGCCCCAAAGTCCTCATCACAGGCTCTACTTTTCAGTAGAACCCTAACTAAAACAGGAGGCAATAATGTTAGTTAGCTATAACTACTATGCAAAAGTAGAGAAATTCTCAAGGAGCACAGAAGAATGGAGGGTGCTGAACCCTTGCCATTTCTTTGTTTAGATTCTACATACTGTGCTACTCACCTGTGAGCTTCACATGCCCAAACAGGTAAAGCTATTTCCTGAGTGGTTCCTATGTGTGCTCAGTCATGTCTAATTCTTTTGTGACCCCATGGACTGTAGCCTTCGGGGTTCCTCTGTCCATGGGATTTCCCAGGCAAGAAACCTGGAGTGGGTTGCCATTTCCTTCTCCACTGTATCTTCCTGACCCAGGGATTGAACCTGTGTCTCCTGCATTGACAGGTGGTTTCTTTACCAGCAGTGCCACCTGGTAAGGCTGAGTGGTCCCTATAGTTATATCATTTGACAGGATTGGGCAAAGGAAGGAGGTACCAAAAAAAAAAACACAACCCCTTTGTGTAAGTAATAGTTTGAGTAATAGTGTTTGCAGTAAAATATGAGGTAGCTATAGATCAATGTCCAAAATTCTTTCAACAGGGATTAATTTCTTTAGATAAGCATTGCCCCATCTCCATGAGAGCTTTTTGCAAAATTCAGCTAGGGACAAAACAAGCAGTGGTACAGGAGGTGAAACCTGTAGCTCTGAAGACAGAAGGCCCTGCTCTTCATTAGCTCTGTGGCTTTTAACAAGCCAGTGTCTCAATCTCTTTATCTCCAAAATGGGATTAGTAACCTCTAGTCTACATGTTTATTATCAGTATTAAATAAAATGGCAACCATAAACCTCCAGGCACTATCCCTGACATATAATAGATACTCAGTGAGTTTTGTCCCTTATTAATTTGGAGTCAGACAAACATGAGCTTGAATTTCAATCCTACAACTAAATGGTTAGATGACTATAGGGCAATATAGCATAGTGATTAACAGCTCAAGCACAATATTGAAGCCAAGTGGATTTAGGTTTAACACTACCATGTGCAAATTCTGTGACCTCAAGCAAGTTCCTAAACCTTTCTGGACCTAGCTGTCCCATTTTTAAATGAGAATAATGACCTGCTGCAATTCAGCTATTCTAAAATATACTTTTAAAATAATACCTCTGATATCAAAACACATCTTACAATTAATGGCATATCATAGTATATTGGCAGCGTTTTACTGTATTAGTGATACATGAATACATGAAGAATGCCAACAGTGTGCAATTAATATTGTCTTAGATACACTGAATTATAGCTTTACCTAACATGAAAGGTTATGTACTTTAAATGAGATGGTAATTTAAAGGGTTAGTTTCTAATACATACTCAGTAAAATAAACTATTACATAGCTTAACTTAATACTCTTCATCAGTTTTAAGCTTCTCATTTATATGAATTCAAACAGTAACACCAATATTGTAAGGTCCAGGGGGAAGCTAATCTAGGAGGAATTAAATCATCTAACACAGGACCTGCAAGGACCTCACCTCATTTGGGTGAGGCCACCACCTCTACCATCAATACCACCCCCATCTTCATGGCCCAGTGCCCATGTTACTGTTACTACCGCTGGACTGACACTACTGGCAATGCTTCTATAATGATCTGATCTTGACGGACTCATACCTTTGACAGCAAGACTCTCATTGGCTGACTTGGGTCATAGCTTGCTTCCTGATTGTGCTGAAGGATTGCTCATGTGAGCCAGCAGAGGGAAACAGATCATGAGAACCACTTCTGTGCCAGACGATATACATGATGATATAGGATCAATCTCCACCAGGGATATTTTTTGGAAAGGAGTTGGATAATGAACAATTAAAACACTAAAAGCAGCAACAGTCATATAAATTTCCACTAGATCCCTTCTTCCAAAATATGCCCTAAAATTAGGCCATTGATTTCATTTTCTCCTGAATTCTGGAAAGCTTTTTAAAAAGTAAGGAAAGATGTGTAAAGCATAGTGAAGCACCAATATGTCTTCTACAAACACAAAAGCCTGTCTCTGAAAAATGTACAGAAGGCCTGTATTTTAGGAGTTTAGGGTGCTGGGAGCTACAAAGTTGAGATTAGGAGGAAAATAGGAGGTATCAATTTTTATTTCCCAAACTTCCATAAGTCTTTCAATAGAAGACAGTACTTGGGAAAGGACTTGTTTGAGACTTTAAAATCATGGTTTTCTGTCTACTGAAGCCTTTCCATACATAGAGAAGAGGAAATAGCATTCTGTAGTGATAAGAATATCGACTAGAAAACAAACACTTGACTTTAAATCCTAACTCAGCTTTATGGAGTATTACTCAGCCATTAAAAAGAATACATTTGAATCAGTTCTAATGAGATGGATGAAACTGGAACCTGTTATACAGAGTGAAGTAAGCCAGAAAGAAAAACACCAATACAGTATACTAACGCATATATATGGAATTTAGAAAGATGGTAACAATAACCCTGTGTACAAGACAGCAAAAGAGACACTGATGTATAGATCAGTTTTATGGACTCTGTGGGAGGGGGAGAGGGTGGGGAGATTTGGGAGAATGGCATTGAAACATGTATAATATCATGTATGAAACGAGTTGCCAGTCCAGGTTCGATGCACGATACTGGATGCTTGGGGCTGGTGCACTGGGACGACCCAGAGGGATGGTATGGGGAGGGAGGAGGGAGGAGGGTTCAGGATGGGGAGCACGGGTATACCTGTGGCGGATTCATTTCGATGTTTGGCAAAACTAATACAATATTGTAAAGTTTAAAAATAAAATAAAATTTTTTAAAAAAAGGCAGAGGAACCAGAGATCAAATTGCCAACAGCTGTTGGATCATAGAAAAAGCAAGAGAATTACAGAAAAACACCCATTTCTTCTTCATTAACTATGCTAAACCTTTGACTGTATGGATCACAACAAACTACGGAAATTTCTTCAAGGGATGGAAATACCAGACCACCTTACTTGTCTCCTGAGAAACTTGTGTGGAGGTCAAAAGAACTGAACATGGAACAATGGACTGGTTCCAAATTGGGAAAAGAGTACGTCAAGGCTGCATATAATAACCCTGCTTATTTAAGTTCTATTCAGAGTACATCATGAGAAATGCCTGGCTGGATGGACCACAAGCTAGAATTAAGATTTCCAGGAGAAATAAAAAATATTAACAACCTCAGATATACAAATGATACCATTTGGCATCTAATGACAGAAAGTGAAAAGAAGCTAAAGAGCTTCTTGATGAAAGTGAAAGAAGAGAGTGAAAAAGTTGGCTTAAAACTCATTCAAAAACCCAAGATTATGGCATCTGGTCCCATCACTGCATGGTAATAGATAGGGAAAAAATAAAAATAGTGACAGACTTTACTTTCTTGGGCTCCAAAATCACTGCAGATGGTGACTGTAGCCATGAAATTAAAAGATGCTTGCTTCTTGGAAGAAAAGCTATGACCAACCTAGACAGCATATTAAAAAGCAGAGACATTATTTTGCCAACAAAGGTCCATCTAGTCAAAGCTATGATTTTTCCAATAGTCAGGTACGGATGTGAGAGTTGGACCATAAAGAAAGCTGAGCACCAAACAATTGATTCTTTTGAATTGTGGTGCTAGAGAATACTCTTGAGAGTCCCTTGGACAGCAAAGAAATCAAATAAGTCAGTCTTAAAAGAAATCAACCCTGACTATTCATTGGAAGGGCTGATGCTGAAGCTCCAATACTTTGGCCACCTGATGCGAAGAACGGACTCATTGAAAAAGGCCCTAATGCTGGGAAAGATTGAGGGCAAGAAGAGAAATGGGCAACAGAGGGTGAGATGGGTTAGATAGCATCACCACTCAATGGACATGAATTTGAGCAAACTCTGGGAGATGGTGAAGAACTGGGAAGCCTGGTGTGTTATAGTCCGTGAGGTTGCAAACAGTTGGATATGACTCAGTGACTGAAAAACAACAGCTATAGGAACATGGGCTAGACTTCTGTTCCTCTGATTCCTGATATGGTTAAGAGATGATACTAGTCATTTTGCAAGGATTTGACAGGATTGGTAAGAAAGCATTTTAAGTACCTAATGCATATAGTATGCCAACATTTCTTCCATGGACTGTAAATTGTGTAATTATATTTTCATTTTACACGTTTTGTATTTTTTAGTGACTGCTGGGATGCTAGAAAATTAGGCACTTTCCTAACAAATCTGAAGGACATTTTGAATCTCTTTTCCCCTTTTTTTTTGACTTTAACTCTTCTTTCTTACTTTTTCACTTACTTCTTACTTTTGATAAACTTGTGGTACCTTACTATATTTTAAGGATGATGTCTTAAAACATCTCTACAATAGTCAATGCTTTATCATCACTATGACAGATCCAGAAATTTTCATATACATAATTAACCACTTAGAAAGGGGAAGTTGGATTGAGTGCTCTTGGTAGAACTATCTTTCTGTTGGGCACTGATTTAATCCACTGTTATGAAGTTTTTGGAAACTGTACTGATATGATAATGTGGATTACCACACAATTACACTCAGAGACTGCAGCCAGTAATCTTGGTTGGGGATCCTTACTCTTTCTTCATGAATATCTAAGAGGACAAACTTTAGGAAACCCAAGAGAGATGTTCTTTCCTCCATCAGTGGAGCTTCACAGAGCGTTCCTCTCTTCTCTGATAAACTCCCATTCTGGGGTCTAATCTCCCGTCCTCAGAGGGCTTTGCAGGCTAGGCAACTGACTAGAGACTCTCAGCTTCCCTAGCAAGGGACTCTGTTTCAAATCTATCTTACTTCTGTTCTCTCTGTGCTCCTGTTTATTCATCCCACTGAATATGTAATTTTATTGTAAGCCAAATGTAAAATGTTTATAAATGAAATGTAAATAACCAGAATCTAAAAGACTTCATAGTTATTATTCCTGGTGTCATAAACTGTCCAGTCACTTCACAGGGTGCTGTTTTTCCCTGAGGAAAAAGGAACAATCACAGATATGAATATAAAGTTGAGGAAAAAAATAACTTTAAATAACTTTTAGGTAAAGTTACAAATCAACTTTAAATATTAAATATATTTAATATGTGGGAATAATCATATATTCTCTGGCCCTTGATTAATCTTACATCTGAGAAAACAACAAGTTTTCTAAATAATTCTCACTCATTTAAAAAAAAAAAAAAAGGCAAAAAGAGTAGTAAAATAGAAAGGGAGTCAGTGCCCTAGTTTCCAGGCACTTCACACATGTTGTCTCATTTAAACTCTAAAGCAAGGTCCCCAAAGATGACATTTTTACAGATTGAGTAAATAGAGGCTCAGAGAGGTTAAGTGACATGTCCATGGTCACACAGTTGGTGAGTGGAAAGCTGAGCATTAAGCTCAGTTTGGAGAAGGCAATGGCAATCCACTCTAGTACTCTTGCCTGCAAAATCCCATGGACGGAGGAGCCTGGTGGGCTACAGTCCATGGGGTCGCGAGGAGTCGGACGCGACTGAATGACTTCACTTTCACTTTTCACTTTCATGCACTGGAGAGGGAAATGGCAACCCACTCCAGTACTCTTGCCTGGAGAATCCCAGGGATGGAGCCTGGTGGGCCACTATCTATGGGGTCGTGCAGAGTCAGATATGACTGAAGCGACTTGGCAGCAGCAGTAGCAGCAGCAAGCTCAGTTTAGTCTCGCCTCAAAGTCCAAACTCCTCCCCTAGGACAGATTACTAAATAGTTTAATAAGCACCACATGAAATGCTGAGAGAGGCTCTAGATTTTCCCAAATCCCACGGCAAAGAAGAAAATAAATGAAAAGAAAAAAATGCAGACTTCCAGGCATCCCCTGCAAGCAGGAAATCATACTTTCCCATGAGCTGGGCTTGCCAAACAGCATTTGCAGGGGGCCTGCCTGCCAGGGCCTATTTGGGTTGTGTGTCCTCCAGGGCCCTCCCATCCCTCGTAAAGGCGTGATTCACTAAGGGTCCAGTCTTCAGCCCCTTTATGTACCATAGTTGGAATTCAGAATCACGGGAGGCATTTCTCAAACAAGAGGCTGCCAGAAGCTTCCAGCCCATGCATCTCTGATTTTGTCTCTGTGACTTTTTGCTGAGGTATTTCAATGGAACATAACCCTGGCCGGGCACATTGGTGAGTTATGTGCAGAACATCCTGCCCAGCACCACGGGTGAGTGCTTATGTGTATGCACAGCATTCACATTTCCAGCAACGCTCAGGAGCAGTTCAGTACCCATAAGGGTTCCTTGTAATGCTGAGGCTGTTGCAGGGGAGAGGCAAGAGGTGTGTCTCTCTCCAGCCCAGGCACTTTATATATGTTCCTTTGAAGCCTGGGAAACTGGAAAATGAATCACCTTTATGACTTGGGTTACTTGTGCCAGAGTGAGAGCCTTCCTGAAAGAGGCTTTTCTCACCCAGAGACGGCACCTACGCCCCCACCCCTCCACACACACATCCGCAGCCCCCCTGCAGATGGAGAAGCAAGGAAACAGGTCCCTAGCTTTGGAAACCTACCTTCTGAGTCAACTCCTCTTGATTCAGTTTATCTTTAGCAGCTTCTGAAGAGGGTGTTTTGACTAAGGGTCTCCAACAGCTCTGCTGGATTTTGAACCCCTGATAATGTAACAACCTCCACCAATGATCCCTCTTACAGTGGGAAAGGACCACTTGAATCAAGCATCCACCATACATACACCAGGCACTTGATTTAATTCCCACGACCCTTTGAGATAATAGCATAAGTATCTTTAGGCATAAGAAATCACAGTGGCTGAGGGGGTCAAAACTGAAGTTAAGAATGGTCCCAAGGCATTTTCATTCACAATCCAGTATTCTTCCTGCTACAGCACACTAAGTTGACTCATTCACTTCCACACACTCAATCACTGTTTTATAAACTCATTCAATAAACATCATTTGAGTGTCCATTATACGCTACATATGGTGTGAAGCACCAAGATGCGGCACTGAGCAAGACAGAGCAAGTTCTCACTGAGGATACGAAGTACTTGGGAGAGAAATATGGGGAACAAAGAAATAGAATTGTGTTGTGCAGAAACAGTGCAATTAAATGTGTGTAAACATACAGCAAGGACACACACTAGTCTTGGGGAGATGAGTGGAGTCAAAGAACAATTCTCTGAATAAATGATGCCTGAAAGATACCAAGCAAAGATGAGCAGTGTGGGCAAAGAATGAAAGAGAAAAAAGCTTCTACAGAGTTCCCCAGGCCTAAAGGGGTTTGTACTGTTCAAGAAATTAGAAGAAATTAACTTGGTGGGAGTGTCTCCTGATTGCTACAAGTCACAACTTTCCTGATAAATGTTAGCCAATAGTCTCCTCATCTAATGAGAAAAATGAAGATAGGGGTTCAGCCCAGAAGTCACTTCCCTCAAGAAGAATGTCCCTTTGTCAAGAGAGGCTTCTGTATAAATAGCACCCAAGACCAGGGAAAAGAGTAACTTCAGGCTCAATAAGCATATGACAATTCTCATTAAGTTACTAGGAAGGAAATGAGTATAAAGGTAAGCTCCTGACCCCCCACACCCATCCCATTTATCAGTGGTGCCCAACCTTGCTGGCACCAGGGACCTGTGTCATGGCATGAATGGGATGGGGTGGCCTGGTTGCCTACAGGGCACGGACAGGTACTGATCTGAAGCTCAGGGGTTGGGGACCCCTGGAATCTGTCACCAGCGTCTTCAGCCACTACATAGTTTTTGTCCTTAACTCCAGAATGGATGGCATTTAAAAGTCATTCTTCTATGTGCTGAGTATCAGGCATCCTAATGGATATGCCCTCCTTACCCCAAAACCTGAAGTTAACTGTTTTCAGTGAATCCTTCTCTAGTCCTCTACTATGAAGTTATCTTCATCCTGTCTTTCCTGGATCCCAGGAAAAGATAATGCATCTGCCTTCACTTCTATTAATCCAAAACTCTATGCTAGAGGAGAACTGGTAGGAAGAAAATGAACATTTATTGGGCACCTACTATGTGACAACCACCTTTTAATTTCACCCCATATGGCAGGTGTAATAATCCCATTTTCAGATGAGAAAAATAAGGGCTTGAAAAGTACATGATTTGCTTATAATTACACAATAAAAGCAAGAGCAAAGACTTGAACCCATTTTGTTCTGAAGCTCACATGTGGCTTTAGGGCTCAGGATGTTTAAAGGCAATGACTATGAGTAACTGCCCAGCCTTGAAGTCTAGCTGCACGCAGAACTCACTATCCTTCCTAGAAATCTATCTTTAGGTAAATTATTAGCACCAGATCTGAAACCCAAGTATGTAAACGGGATCCAGTAATATTTTAGTGAACGATCCAGATAGAATGAACATATATAATGAAAATGTGGTTGGAAAATTTGACTTTCAAGGCAATGAGAAATCTTAGGAGAAAGCATTTTATTTTCAACTATACAATACTCCAATAGATAACTCCATTCATAATTACTTTTAAAAGAGACCCACATGAGCATCACATGACAAAATTCCCTGGGGAGAGATTAATATATCTCCTTTGTATGCATACACTGTCATGGTGAATTAAAAGACAGTAGGTCTCAGACTTGATCAAGGTTGGCTTCTAATTCTGCCTATGCTATTTCCCAGATGAGTCATATGAACACATTGCTGAGCTTTCCTGAGCTTCTGTTTGCTCTTTTATACATTGGTGATAAAAATAGCAAAATGAGGAGTTACTTTTTAAAAAAGTAGCACATAGTAGGCTAGTAGGTATTCAACAAATGCTCATCTTGTCTTTCCCCTTCCAATAAACTCATCATGTATTTAATAGCCTATATTGACTTATGGTTTTACTGTGATAATACCCATAATTATAATAATACCTCCCATACCATGGTAGCATTTGTAAAGTGTTTTCAAGTTTGCTATCTTATTCAATCATGACCTAGATATTGATAGCATTGCTTTAACCAAATTTTACAAATGAGGGAATCAAGTCTGGAATGGCAACATGACTTGAGTAGGGTCAAGAACAAGAGCTCTGGGACCCCACTGCTCATGGGAATACTAGGCCTTGCTCTATAACCTCAGGCAAATTACGTAATCACTCTGTGACTCAGTTTACTCATCTTTAAAACTGAGAATAATAATGGTACTTATTTAACAATGTTGGGAGAATAAGTTAATATAGTTATGTACATGCTTAGAACAATAAGTATTCAATTAATGTTATATATTATTTTTTGTTGCAAAAGAAGTTACCCCTTGACTGTTTGAGAGAATGAAATAAGGCAATAAATAAATCCATACATATAAAGTATTTGCACTCATTTCTGACATACAGTAAGGGTTCAGCAAGTATTACCTGCTATTATCGTCCCATGTGACTCAAAAGGTAAGTGGAAAAAAATGGTTTTTGACTGAGTGTCCTTGGAAGTCAAAGCTACGATGGGTCAGGAGGGAAAGGCTTGAGGAAACAGCAGTGGGAGCCCTGTTATGTGCCAAGCAAAGTACAAACATCTTTTTAGCCTTGCTTACCCACTCCAGTGTTCTTGCCTGGAGAATCCCGGGGACGGAGGAGCCTGGTGGGTTTCCATCTATGGGGTCGCACAGAGTCGGACACGACTGAAGTGACTTAGCAGCAGCAGCGCTCTATTGTCCCAACAATCTTATAAGACATAGAGTCATAACAGAGATTTTGGAAGTTCTGATACATTTTCCCTACAGTTTCTAATCCTCACACAGGAAAAAGATAGGTTGTTTTATTAACTTCCTGTAATAAAGATGTGTCCAGGGAGGCTGATGAATTACTGCCCCACCTGCCTCTCTTACTCAATGCTCTGCATTAACAGTCTGGTTCCCACCATCTGCCAGGTCTCCATCCCCACTCGCTACAACCACGACAGAAAAACGCAAGCTTCTTTTCTATGTAAATCAAGCTTTGACTCCCTGACTCCAGTGCATCTGGGAGACAAACCTCCTGCTCTTTCTAGGAGCCCTCACTCAGGGTGAACTCCAAGCAGAAGCTGGAAACTGGGCCAGGTGGGAGCCTTGGAGTAAAAGGTGTTTTTGTCAGAGGGAATCCATTGAAGCCAGGATTTTGTTGCTTTTGACAGGGAGACTAATTAGCCTTTAACTCTTTAACCACAACGTCCTCTTGAAGTATGGAGAGGAAATTAACCACCGGCGCTCAGAGCCACATGGAAGAAATTAAAGCAATGCCCGCCTTCACTAATCTTCTTTCAAGGCAAAATAGTAAATATGCATTATATTTAACAATTGTGTTTCCCTGGAGCTAAGCATGGGTTTCAGTGAAAATAAATGCTCTGTAATGTGTCTCGGAATGTTACCCTGGAATTGCAAATAGAGTCTTTTGCCCTCAACCCCAGCAGAATGAACTGTATAATGACAAGGACCAGGATCAATAAATAGGGCCTGATTTGTTATCCAGGATTTATAATTCATCATTGCTTGCAAAACGGAAGCTTGATTAGGTGTGAAGATCACTTTCCTAGTTTGGCTCTTTTCCAGTCTTCAGTGCTGGCTTAGACAGAGGCCAGGGTTGTATAAGGCTCAGAAGAAATGGCATTGTCCTGGTGGTATCAGGGACCTATTGCACATTCCATGTTTGTATCATGGCAACCTTCATTTAGTTCATCATGTGTGTTTGTAATATATGTTCATCATAGTTTATTCATATACATCCATGGTACATAATTTATTCTTTTATATATAGTTTATTCATATTGGTAAATATATATTTGTCTAGGTAAACATGTATGTTTATATGAACATATGTTTATATCTGGTGTGTGTATGTGTATATATGTATATATATTCCTGGATGTGGGAAAGAGTTGTAGAAGTTAGTTTATTTATAGCCTCATGAAGTCACTGGTGAAGTCATTGTTTGCTAGAGCAAAAACGGGGACTCAGAGATACTCAGAGCTGAGGGGTTTTTCAAATGCAGTCCCCAAAGGCCTGGAGTTCTGTAAAGGAGCTACAGAAAGATATGCATTTAGATGCATTTGTATCTAAATTTGAAGCCTAGTCGTGGCACTCACTAACTTCATAACCCAGAGCAAGCTTTCTGCCTCTGTATAATGGGCATGATAACAATTTTGTTATAGGGATGTCATGAGTCTTCCATGAGTTGATGCATGTAAAGTATGTACCACAGAGTTGGAATATGATAAGTGATCAATGAATATTAGTTCTTACTATGTACCTACAACTCTGTTTCTCTATGACCATGATTAAATATCAGTATTCCTGGAAGATTATGCTTGAAATAAACTTCTCATTTTCTAAGAGATTTTTAAAAACTTACTAATCCTGTTTAATATACTGTAGTATATATGTAAGGAAGATTAAGCTCAGAAAGTGGAGGTGACACTGTCAAGGTCATTGAAAGACTGTGGTCTGTTGTTAAGAGGAAGATTCCAGGAAAGATTTGGGCTTGTTGGTTTAACCAAAGCTCACTGGGACTGGTTAAGAGGTTATCGAATAAAGGAGACTCGAATTTAGTCTGTATACTGACACTAGCCTCCCCAGTCTCCACTCAGGTATGAAAGCGTGCAAGCACACACACACACACACACACACACACACTCCCCCAAAAATAACATGCATACACATGAACAAACATGTACACATATACTCACTGATTCACATGCAGACACACATGTGATCTGGGTGCAGACCCTTGTGTTGGCTGGTCAGTTGTGTCCGACTCTTTGCAACCCCATGGACTATATAGCTGCCAGGCTCCTCTGTCCTTGGAATTTTCCAGGCAAGAATACTGGAGTGCGTTAAAATTTTCTTCTCCAGGGAAATTTCCCAACTGGGGATAGAACACGGGTGTCCTGCTTCACAGGCAGAGTCTTTACCATCGGAGCCATCAGGGAAGCCCTTGGTAAGCTGTTTATTTTCCCCTTCTGCCTTGTATTCTGTAAACTTTCAGGCATATCACTCATCAGATTGATCTTGTCATGCATGGTGGGACAACTCTACCAAACCAATCAGTGTGCCTAGCATGCCCACCTCCCTGATTCTCCCTACTACAATAAGCTGTTTACAAGTATTATTTCCTTTAATTCTGGTCAGGTAGAGAGTAGCCACATATGATTTTTCTATAGGCACGGAATCTCAAATTCATAAAAGTTAAACAAACTGCCCAAATCCATAGGGTCGCAGAGTCGGATATGACTGAGTGACTAAGCACAACACAGCACATGCTAAGATTTAAAAACAGTTTTGTGTCACTTCAAAGACCATGCTTTATTCCAGAATTTTGTAAGTTGAGATCCCAATTCATTAATTGATCAAGGTTGCTCAGTTAAATGGGTTTCAACCAGCATCTACAATAATAAAAACAGAATGAAAGGAAAAAAAACAAAACACAAGGGTGCCTCACAGAGTATTATTTTGTAACACTTAAGTACATGTGCATGGGTTTGTGTGTTTAGAATAGGCATATAAAATAATTTTGAACTGTAAGTCTCAATTAGAAAAGGTTGAAAGTTAGCGCCTTATTAATCCATATTGCCAGGGACAGTCCGGTCATTCGGCGCCAAGCTTCCCAGGCACCCTCCAGGCAGAATAAAATGCTTCTGTATGTGTTCCCACAGCACACTGTACGTTCCTATCTTATAGCCCTAACCAACGTGCACTTGGGTTTTCTCCCCAAAGCATGGCCACATGTATATGGAGGCTTTCCTACTGTGTTTTTTCCTCTCCGCCTCTCCATGCCTCCTGGAGCACCTTGGGGAGATGGACACCGGATGAGTGTTTATTGCTTTGAATTTGATACAATTGAAAAGCTGAGCCATGTGTCAATAAAAGCTAAATGCTCCAGGTTCTCCATCTCCTAGATTTCTCTCTTTTATGACCTAGCTTGAGATCATTTCGTTCTTCTTTAGTACCTACAGCAATAACAGGCTGAGGAAAAAAATAAAGACAAAAGAGAAAAAGAGGAAGGTTTAGAATTAATCATTTGGGTAAGATGCCAAAAAACAGAGAAACAAAACTATTTACTAAGTATATGTTTTGATATAAAGGGGATACAAATGACTTTTATCCAAATGATCACAGGCTCACCAACTGTCTAAAGTTAATAATTAATAACTGAGTGTAATTGGTTATATTCAGAGGTTATATCCAAGGGATACACTTGAGATAATGTTAACAAGGAGAAAAAGAAAAAAAAATGAGAACTTTCCACTCCCATTTCCTGTGCTATCCTTTGGCCAAACACAGAAAGCCAGCCTAAACGCTGCCTCCTGAGGCGAGAGAGAGTTTGACTGCAACTTTCTGGTTGTTTATTGTTGTTTTATTAGTCTCCATTTTCACACGCTTCGGCAGAAGGGAAACGGAAATGCTGAGTACCCTGTGCACATTCTCATGAGAAGAAGCCACAACAAACGCTGATACAGCAGAAGTCCCTGGGGCCATATCTTCCCTCGCTCCATGTAGGAGGAACATGCTTGATGACATCTTCTCAGATGAACAAGGAGTTTTTAATTTGGAATCAGCGTTGACCAACCAGGCTTTGGAAAATAAAGCATTTTATCACTTGGTTGAGGACATAATCCACAGGGCTGACATGGATTCATTGTACAGACTTTTCAGAGAGCATCACTTTATACAGTCTATTGTCTATTATTATTAATCACTGTATTGTCTCATTATCTACTGTTATTATTTACATGGCTCTGATTCTGTGAAAGGGTGTGAAAATGGTGAATAATAAACAGTAACAAGGTTAGGTCTTCGAGCCTTGTCAGAACTTAGAGGGTAACCTCTCAGGGCAGATGGATGGGGCTGGGGTAGACCTGTGACTCTGTAGAATATTTCACACTTTGTGAAATACAGCACTGCAAGTTTACAGAATTTAATCAAATAAAATTTGTGATTATACAGAAAGTATTTTCATTCAAATCTCAAATCCTTCATTATTTTAATCTATGGACTTGGCTTCTTTTTATAAGAGAAAAGTACTAGTTTGAATTAAATTTGTGATGACCTTGGGAATATAATGATGTCAGAGCACATCCTTCCTTCCATCTCCCCATGCAATGAGTCACTACCTCCCAACCCGGGTTGACTCCTCCCCTTCTATCCTGATCACTAAGTTCTTAGTCCAGCCTCTATACTCTTTCAGATACTTTTCTCAGTTTCTCCAGACAAAGGATCATGAGGAGGAAATGGAAAAGTGTGTTCCTGGCCATTGAAAGCGGGATGGTTAACACTTAAATAAAATGCTAATTAATTTTACGCAGTATTTGAGGCTATTAAAAATATTAGAACCAGGAAAGTGGCCCATGATAAATCCAGACAGAAAAGTAAGATTCAGAATAGTTGTTTAGTATGGTCCTATTACTATAAAAATAAATAGCCACCCACATACTTTATGTGTGTGTATATATGTGCTATTATGGAAGCTATGTATCTTTGTGTGTATGTAAGATTAAAGGGGGTATAAAGTTAGACCCCTAATTTCAACTAAACATACATATGTTTAGGAAAAAGTTTAGAAGTAATCCATATACATAATAATATCTATGTTAGAGTGGCAGAGTCTGGAAGTTATTCTCTTTTTGTTTCAAATACAATCTTACTACTTTTATGATATACAGATGAATTATAGATAAAATATTGATATATAGATGAGAGAGATTTAAGTAAGGATTAACTGTACAACTATAGACATACTCTTTATGTGTCTAGGACTCAAATTTACCTTTTTGCCACATGAGGTTGTAGGCTAAAAGATCTCCATATTTTCATTCTCCTGGGATGATTCCTGATTCTGTGGATAATAGGAGTGTATTATAACTAATTCTCTGATTCTAGATTAATTTTATTTTTACTAAAAGACATTCCCTGTGTATCATGGGAGAAAAAAGTCATGGACATTCTTACTCACTGAATGCTGCATGGAATAGTTAAGGTATTTCAGAGAAACACTCAAGTTATAGTTAGCACACACACTAATAGTCTTTTTAAGAACTTGTGAGCTGATTGGGTTATACATGCCATATCTACAGAGAGACCCTAATTATAATTGGATTGCCTTTGTCATGGACTGTGGTAACAGCTCTAATAGACAGATTAGCATCAACATGTTAATAACTCTTGGGAGTTGATAGTAAAGCAATTAAGCCTTTGGAATAATCTTAGGAAGGATGGATCTCTCTATGTATTTCTCCTGTTTGAATGCTCTGAGACATATACAGCAAAATTTATCATGAAATGCAATGTCCTGTTTACACTTATGACTTCAGGCCCTAGTATTCAATGACATGAAAGTTATAATGAAATTTCTCAGTCCCTCGAACTTGTCAAACCTCTATGCTTCTGCATGCAGGAGCATACTCACTCAGCCCAGACTGCTTCCACATTCATTTTGCTGCTGATAAACTTTGACCCTTTAATAGAAACACTGTAAAGCTAACACATTTCTATGTATCCTTGCATGCTTAATGAAACATAGCCTTGTCTTCAGAGCACTTTCTGAGCTCCTCCTCCTCTCCATCCCTTCAAGTCCCTGCATTTTGTTAGTGAACCATCCTACTTTATCCTAGCATTTTGTTAGTGAACCACCATCATTATCCATTTCCTTCACTCTATTGGGAGCTTCATAAGGAAAGAGACCGCATTTCCTTGTTTTCTCAGTTCTATGTCAGTTCCCAACATATGCCAGGTACTCAAGAACACACTTTCAAAAAATATGCATTTTCATATAAAATGAGATTAAATGTCCTATATATTTACATGATATGCATTTAATTTATATATACATACAACCTCATAGAAAAAAGACAAGCAAAATAAAGCAACCACATATCACTGAAATATAGTAAATACATTAAGTATTTATTAGCTCAGTTCAATGCACAGTCCAAAGCTCACACTAGATGACTTTTGCCCAACAGAAACAGAGGAGTTGAAATAAATGCCATATTTGGAATAATGTTCTGCTTATTTGGCTTTTGCAAGAATCCTCAAAACTGGCTAGATAATCATGGCATCTTAGAAATGTGTAATGATTTTCCCTACTCTCAAACTTCATCAATACACTGTGAAACAATTCTTAGGCACCATGATTTCCTCACAGTTTAATGGGCTTTGGGGGAGAAGGCTTTCATTATTAAGTCCTATTTTAACCTTCCCATCCAAGATTTAGACAAGGTGTACTGGTGCTCTTGCCTGGAGAATCCCAGGGACGGGGGAGCCTGGTGGGCTGCCGTCTGTGGGGTCGCACAGAGTCGGACATGACTGAAGTGACTTAGCAGCAGCAGCAACTGGTGTCCACAACCTCCGCCATGTCCTGTGATGGAAGTCACCCCTCCCCACCAAGACCACATTGTTAGAGCTTTTCTCCCTGTTGTAGACCAAGTCATTCCCTCACCAGATAAAGGAGAGAGAAGCACTGCTGGATGTTAGATTCAGTCTCCAAATCATTAGCAAGACCAAAAAAACCAAACAAACAAACCTCGTGGAATTTTTGCCTTTACAGTTAACTCCTCCAAGTAATCATTCTAGGGTATTGGCGATTCAATTTGGGAGTAGAATTCTGTCTCTCAAGTGGAAGATAAAGTAAGATCCATTTCCAGACAGCAGACCTGAAATGAATACCCTGTAGATGGGAATGCTCTGTCCTCAACCAGGAGAGCAATGCAGAAGCTAAAATAAGATTTCCAACTTTCACATGCTTTGAGAGGGGGAAAAATTAACATTAAATGTGATTTAACTTTTTAAAAATATATGCAACATTGGAAGCATGAATGTGCATATATTCTTAACTCTTTTTTGTCTGTGAACATTTTTATCATGATGCATATATTAAACTTTATCTTATTTCAACAGGGGCAACGTTGACAGTGTCATGATATTAAAAACAGTGACAAGCAAAGGGTAAATGGGAAATGAAGATAGGAAAAAATGAGAAAGCGTCCTAGAACCAGACATGTGACTCACATACAAACTATATACCATAGAGTTTCCCTGGTGGTTCAGATGGTAAAGAATTAACCTGCAATGCAGGAGACCCAGATTCAGTCCCTGGGTTGGAAAGATCTCCTGGAGAAGGGAATGTCTACCCACTCCAGCATTCTTACTTGGAGAATCCCGTGGACAGAGGAGACTGGAGGGGTACAGTCTAGAGGGTTGCAAAGAGTGGGACATGACTGAGTGGCTAACACTATATGCCACAGAATTTCAAATGTTTCAGGAGAACTAGTGTTTCTGGGTCTGAGTTTCCTAGCATGTAATATAAAGAGGCAAATGTGGTAAGTGTGAAAATGTTGATTCTTAGCAGATAAAAGTAAATCAATAGCCAGAAGAATCCAGCTATTCTAGATATAGAGATGAGAGAGAACTTTCTCTCACCTCCTAGAGGTGACTATGTACCTGACCAGGTTTATAATAACACCTTCATATTGTACACAGAAAAAGTCTGCCACTTCTTCCCCATCAGGACATGGAGAAAAGCAAAATACCAAAAGGCCATTTCTTCTAAGTACTTTGTTATGACACTGGACAGTACCCGGTGCTTGAAAAAAAATCTATACACTGCTAGAAGCACTGTTCTGTCTCATTTGGCAAATAAATAAATAAAACAAAAAGAAAAAAATTTAAAAATATCATGGGAAAAATATGCATTCTTTTACTCACCCATTAAATACTTATGAGCTACTTCTCTGTGGTTCAAATAATACACAAATAATTTTTAACTGATCTCACTTTTTCTCAAATTCAAATGTAAAGACTCAAGCAAGTTTGGAAACCTTTCACAATATCTGAGGCATATAAGGTAGAACAGATAACCGTCAAAACCTCTTCCACTTCAAACATTCTATGATGCTGGGTGATAAAATTACCGGCAAAAAACTGAGTACATAGAATGATGGAGTATACCTTGAGGGTGGGATTGAACAGGATTTCCTTGGACAGAATCATAGTTTTCACAGTATAGAAAGAAAAATGGCACAGTTCACCTTATTGCCTAGTATGTTGCACTGTTTTTAATCAATCTACTTTGCCAATTTATAGATTATTTTGCCTCAGAAACTAAAATTATGTCTAACATGATAGCCAGAGAAGAAGTCTAGGCCTTTTGGAGTCTGAAAGACCTGGATAGAGTTCTAGCCTTTTCATGTAATAACTATGTGATCTTGGCAATTTATTTAATCTCTGCACAATAGCAAGGTACCTCAATTGTTATGAAAGAAGCAACAATGAAAAGCACCTACAAAAGTTTAATAGGAGGGGGATTCTCATCAAATGTTTCTTTCCTTCCTTTAAAGGAGTTTTATTCTTATAAGTAGCTGATGTATATTTAAGCCTTCATTGTCTAAATATATTCTCTAAAGCTCCTTATAAGAATCTAGAATTAATTTTAAAATTAAGAATACATATAAACGGAGGAAAATCTTATGCTTTTTCACAGCAAAGGCATTTGATTTTAGCTTCTGAAGCTGTAGTCCTTGTTAGTTCCTTGAACAGTTTCCTGAGTGAAAATATGCCACAGAGACATTTTGACCTGAGTGATATCACTTTCAACAGAACAAAGATGTTTATGTGCTGTATAGTATTTTAGCATTTGATGCTGGGAGCAAAGTTTAAGAGTTCTGAATATACATGAATATCCTAACTTCATTTACCAACATCTCCTTTGAAAAGGTGAACTTGATATGTTTTTAAATTTCATGCCCTTGGGTTTTATTAAGATGGCTTACCTGAATGGAACACATTTAAATCTACTTTATGGAGTGCAACAGTTGGGCTTGTATTCTCCCTTTTCCCTTTCTTCATCCCCTCCTCTCTTTCCTCCTCCTCTTTTTCCTATTCCTCCTTCATGCACACACAAAATTTGCTGATGGAAAGCACTTTAAGGAAATTCTTGTTTAAAAAGAGATGACTTTTAGAAAGAAAAATGAGCCAAGAAAAAATTAAAATTTTAAGGAAAAAACCCTCATTAGAAATCAAAGACTTCTAAATAGGGCATCTTTTTACTAACAGTGATGAGACTAGTGAAATTATAAAAATTTAATAGTCATGACTGTCTTACTGTGATGAAACTTGTATATTGCTTATGTCAAGGAAAGCTATATAACTCTTTAGGTAAATAGCAGGGAAATGAATATGAAGAACTAAGAAGCCATTCATAATTTTTGACCTAATAATTATAAATCTAGCGATTGCTTTTTTTTTTGGAGAATGCCAACTGTGTACCTAAACTTACGTTAGGTGCTACAAAGATGACTCAGGCAACACCTCTGTTTCAAAACACTCATATCAAAATGACTTTAAAGGCTGTTACAAGAGACAAAGAAGAATACTACATAATGATCAAGGGATCATCCAAGAAGAAGACATAACAATTGTAAATATAAATGCACTAAACTTAGGAGCACCTCAATATATAAAGCAAATGATAACAGTTATAAAGGGAGAAATCAACAGTAACAATAATAGTGAGGGACTTTAACACCCCGCTTACATCAATAGATAGATCCAGACGGAAAAAACCACTAAGCAAACGCAGGCCTTAAGCGACACAGACAGACTTAACTGTCCCAAGGATACAAGGATTCTTCAGTACGCATAAATGAATGTGATACGTCACAGTAACAAACTGAAGAATAAAAACCATATGATCATTTCAAGAAATGCAGAAAAAGCTTTCATCAAAATTCAACACCCATTTAATATAAAAACTCTCCAGAAAGTTGGCATAGGGGGAACATATCTCAACATAATAAAGATCAGATATGACAAACCATAACAAACATCATTCTCAATGGTGAAAAACTGAAACCATTTCCTCTAAGATTAGGAGCAAGACAAGATGTCCACTCTCACCACTTATATTTAATATAGTTTTGGAAGTCCTAGTCAACAGCAATTAGAGATGAAAAATAAATAAAATAAATCTAAATCAGAAAAGAAGTAAAACTGTCACTGTTCACAGATGACATGATACTTAGAAAATCCCTTCTACCAGGAAACTATTAGAGCTCATCAATGAATTTGGTCAAATTACAGAGTATAGAATTAATACACAGAAGTCTCTTGCATACCTATATACTAACAAGGTATCAGAAAGAAATTAAGGAAAGAATCTCATTTCATTTTTGCACATATTTTTGTCGTAACTAAAAAATACTGTACGTTCTTCAAGAATTTAGTTTTCTAAAAATCACCTTCAAAATCCAGTTTTGAAATATAAGCCAAAGACAGCTTAGGAGCTTGTAGAGGGATAGACAGAAATACAAAACCCTGGGAAAATAATTTCTCTAGGTTTCTGATGGAGAAAATGGGAGTTTTTACATCTGCCCGAGTTTAAATGTATTTTTTTTTTTACTTATTCATTTTGGCTGCACTGGGTCTTTGATGCTATGTGCAGGCTTTTTCCTAGTTGTGGTGCATGGGCTTCTCATTGCAGTGGCTTCTCTTGTTGTAGAGCATAGTCTCTAGGGTGTATAGGCTTCAGTAGGGTGCATGGGCTTAGTTGCTCCATGGCACATGGAATCTTCCCAGATGAGGGATTGAACCCATGTCCTCTGCATTGGAAAGCAGATTCTTAACCACTGTACCCACAGGGAAGTCCCTTAAATGTGTTTTATGGATACTAATCAAATTAAAAAAAAAAAAAAAAGACTAGTGTTTTCAAGTCATTGGACACTAGAACAGGAAATCTAAAATTTTGCAAACATACTATAATCAGAGACAATATGCTGTCCTGATTATAGCTGTGTGTGTGTGTGTGTGTGTGTTAGTTGCTCAGCTGTGTCTGACAGTTTGCAACCCCATGGACTGTAGCCCTCCAGCCTCCTTTGTCCATGGAATTCTCCAGGCAAGAATACTGAAGTGGGTTGCCAGTCCCTTTTCCAGGGTATCTTCCCAACCCAGGGATTGAACATGGATCCTGCACTGCAGACAGATTCTTTACCATCTGAGCCAACTGGGAAGCCCCATCCCTTAGCTAAAGAGTCACAAATGTGACAAGTAGGAGGACATGGAATGAATATGATTTCAATGGAGACACTGAAAAAGAATTAGCAGTATGCTTAATGAGGTATGTAATAACATGATAGAGAATTCTGGCAACATAAAATCTATAGATCCTCATAGGGGAAATGTCAAAGAAAGGGGAAAAAACCCGTAAATTGCTACTTCCATGTATTGTAGTTTTATTGAAAATTATAAACTCGTTTTTCTTTCCTGCCATACAATGATTGCTTTAGGGAAAGAACTACATCTTTAAGTATCAGTTAATCTGCATCATTTAATGATGTTTTTGCACATAAAATTCTTCCATTAAATGTTTCTTAAAGAAAAAATAAGGAAGGAAGGAGGGAGGGAGGGGTGGAGAAAGGGAGGGAGAACATAAAAGGAGAAATATGAATGAAAAGAAAGGAGAGCGGAGTCAATGCTAATAGAAGTTGGGGGTCCTCAGGACCTGACAGGGTTTCAGCTTTGGGACCTTGTTGTGTCCAGTTCACGCCGAATGCAGCTGGTCTCCTCAGGACCTGCTTGGAGGTAGTGCTGCTGAAGGAGAAAGTCATCCAGAGTACCCAAGACTACTGACAGTGGTGGCTACTGATAGACTCTTCCCACAGTGCTTCTTCATACCATGTGAACTCCTACAAGGACAATGAGCATCACTACTTCCCTTGAACTTGATCTGGAAAGAGAAGGTAAAGAAAAGGAAGTAGAGGAGCAAAAGATCAAAATTGGAGTCTTGTCTTTATCATTATTAGTACTTAATTTAAGATCAGGAGATTGAGGCATAAAGTGATTACATGACTTGATCATCACCTTAAAGAGATCAGGATCTGAATATTTGGAGTGGTAGCACTGAATCCAAGATCCTAGACTACCAATGAACTAACCCCAGGGAGTATCAAATAGTAAGAACTCACACAAAGGACACCACTTGAATACAAGATGTGGCATTGCCCAACCACCAGTAGCACCCTGTGCAGGACACTTCATCTAAACAACAAACAAAACAAAAATACAAACCCAATCATCAGCAGACAAGATTACCACCTCACTCAGCCTTGCCATCAGAGGAAAAACAAACAAACTAAAGGCTCACACAAATCTCACCCTATACAAAGCTTACACAAACCAGTGACCCAAACTTAGGAGGGCAGAAACCAAAAGGAACAAGGAATTCAACCTTGAAGCCTGGGAAAAGGAGACTTCAAACACAATAAGTTAAAACATAAAAAATAATGAAAAACAGAGAAGTACTACACAAATGAAGGAACACATTAGAAACACAGAAGTCCAAATAAATGAAGAGGAAATGGGCAAACAACTTGAAAAAGAATCAGAATAATGATAGTAAAGATGATCAAAAACCTTGAAAACAAGATGCAGAAAATGCAAGAATCAATTAATAAAGACCTAGAAGAATTAAAGAACAAACATACAGAGACAAACAATACAATAACTGAAATTAAAATACTATGAAGTGAAGTTGCTCAGTCGTGTCCAACTCTCTGCAACCCCATGGGCTGAAGCCTACTAGGCTCCTCCGTTCATGGTATTTTCCAGGCAAGAGTACTGGAGTGGGTTGCCATTTCCTTCTCCAGGAGATCTTCCCAATCCAGGGATTGAACCCAGGTCTCCTGCATTATAGGCAGATGCTTTACCATCTGAGCCACCAGGGAAGCCCTTCTTCACTCTACAGAAGGAATCAATAGCAGAATAGCTGAAGCGGAAGAACAAATCAGTGAACTGGAAGATAAATGATGGAAATAACTTCTGAAAAGTAGAAAAAAGTAAAAAGAATGAAAAGAACTGAGGATAGACTCAAGACGTCTGGGACAATATCAAACACACTAACATTTGAGTTACTGGGGTCCCAGAAGAAGAAGAGAAACAGAAAGGGTATGAGAAAATTTTTGAAGAGATTATAGTTGAAAATTTCCCCAAGATAGAAAAAGGAAATAGTCAATCAAGGCCAAGAGGTGCAGACAGTCCCATACAGGATAAAGTGAAAGTGAAAGTTGCTCAATTCTGTCCAACTTTTTGCGACCCCATGGACTATACAGTCCATGGACTTCTCCAGGCCAGAATACTGGAGTGGGTAGCTTTTCCCTTCTCCAGGGGATCTTCCTGACCCAGGAATCATATGTGGGTCTCTCACATTGCAGGTGGATTCTTTACCAGCTGAGCCACAAGGGAAACCCAAGGAGAAACATGCCAAGACACATACTAATCAAACTAATAAGAACTAGACACAAAGAAAGAATATTAAAAGCAGCAAGTGAGAAGCAACAAGTAACATACAAGGGAAACCCCATATGTTTAATACCTGATCTTTCAGCAAAACTCTGCAGGCCAGAAGGGAATGGCAGGATATATTTAAAGTACTAAAAGGGAAAAATCTACAACCAAAATTATTGTACCCAGCAAGGATATCATTAAAAATTGATGGAGAAATCAAAAGCTTTTCAGACAAGCAAAAGTTAAGAGAATTCAGTACCACCAAACTAGCTATACAACAAATGTTAAAGGAACTTAGTCAAGAAATACAAGAGAAGAAAAAGATCTACAAAATCAACCCCAGACAATTAAAACAATGGCAATAGGAACATATATATCAATAATTACTTTAAATGTAAGTGGATTAAATGCTCCAACCAAAAGACACAGACTGGCTGAATGGATACAAAAACAAGACCCATATATATGCTGTCTACAAGAAACCCATTTCAGACCTAAAGACATATATAGACTGAAACTGAGGATGAAAAAACATATTCCATGCAAATGGAAAGGAAAAGAAAGCTGAAGTAGCAATCCTCATATCTGACCAAAAATACCTTAATATAAAGAAGATTTCAAGAGATAAGGAAGGACACTACATAATGATCAAGGGATCAGTCCACAAGAAAGACATAACAGTTGTAAATATCTATGCACCAACATAGGGGCACCTTGATACATAAGACAAACACTAACAGATATACAAGGAGAAATTGACAGTAACACAATAAGTGTAAGAGACTTTAACATGCCACTCATACCAATGGACAGATCATCAAAACAGAAAATTAATAAGGAAACACAAGTCTTACATGATACATTAGATGAGATGGATCTCATTGATATCTTCAGGAAATTCCATCCAAATGCAGAAGAATACACCTTCTTCTCAAGTGCACCTAGAACATTCTCCAGGATAGACCACATCTTGGGTCACAAACCAAACCTCAGTAAATTTAAGATAATTGAAATTGTATCAAGCATCTTCTCTGACCACAACGCTGTAAGACTAGATATCAATTACAAGAAAAAAAGTGTAAAAAACACAAACACATGGAAATTAAAAAATATGTTTCTAAATAACATATTACTGAAGAAATCAAAAGGGAAATCAAAGAATATCTAGAAACAAATGACAATGAAAATACAACAACTTGAAATGTATGGGATGTAGCAAAAGCAGTTCTAACAGGGAAGTTTATAGCAATACAATCCTACCTTAAAAAAAAAAAAAACAAGAAAAATATAAAATAGAATACCCAACTTTACATCTAAAATGACTAGAAAAATAAGAACAAAAACCCCAAAATTAGTAGAAGAAATGAAATCATAAAGATCTGAGCAGAAGTAAGTAAAAAAAAAAAAAAAAAAAAAAAAAAACAATAGTAAAGATTAATAAAACTAAAAGCTGGTTCTTTGAGAAGATAAACAAAATTTATAAAACTTTAGCCAGACTCATCAAGAAAAAAAGAGAGAGGAATCAAATCAACAAACTTAGAAATGAAAAAGGAGAGGTTACAAAAGACAATGTAGAAATACAAAGGATTATAAGACTATTATGAACAACTGCATGTCCTGGAAGAAATGGACAGATTCTTAGAAAAGTTCAATTCTTCCAAGACTGAACCACGAAGAAATAGAAATTACTAACAACCCAATTGCAAGCACTGAAATTGAAGCTGTGATTTAAAAATCTCCCCAAAAACAAAAGCCCAGGACCAGATGGTTTCACCAGAGAATTCTATCAAACATTTAGAGAAGAGCTAATGCCTATCCTTCTAAAACTCTTTCCAAAAATTGCAGAGGAAGGAACACTTCCAAACTCATTCTATGAGGTCACCATCACCCTGATACCAAAACCAGATAAAGATAACACACAAAAAAGAAAACTATAGGCCAATATCACTGATGAACATTGATGCAAAAATCCTCAACAAAATTTTAGCAACTAGAATTCAGCAACACATCAAAAAGCTCATACACCATGATCAAGTTGGATTTATCCCAGGGATGCAAGGATTCTTCAGTATATGCAAATCAATCAATGTGATACACAATATTAATAAATTGAAACATAAAAGCCATATGATAATCTGAACAGATGCAGAAAAAGCCTTTGATAAAATTCAGCACCCATTTATGATTAAAACTCTTCAAAAAATGGGCATAGAAGGAACCTACCTCAACATCGTAAAGGCCACATATGATAAGCCTATAGCAAACATTATTCTCAATGGTGAAAAAACATTTCCCCTAAGATCAGGAATAAGACAAGGGTGTTCTTGCCTGGAGAATCCCAGGGACGGGGGAGCCTGGTGGGCTGCCGTCTATGGGGTCGCACAAAGTTGGACACAACTGAAGCGACTTAGGAGCAGCAGCAGTCCACTTTCACCACTATTATTCAACATAGTTCTGGAAGTCCTAGCTACAGCAATCAGGGAAGAAAAAGAAAGAAAAGGCATCTAGATCAGAAAAGAAGAAGATTTCACTTGTTTGCAGATGACATGATACTGTACATATAAAACTCTAAATGTAGTATCAGAAAATTACTAGAGCTAATCAGTGAATTTAGCAAAGTTGCAGGATACAAAATCAATACACAGAAATCACTTGCATTTGTATATACTAACAATGAAAAATCAGAAAGACTAATTAAGGAATCAATCCCATTCACCATTGCAACAAAAAAAATTAAATATCTAGGAATAAACTTAACTAAGGAGACAAAAGAACTGTACACAGAAAATTATAAGACACTGATTAAAGAAATCAAAGACTACATAAACAGATGGAGAGATATTCCACATTCCTGGGTAGGAAGAATCAATATTGTGAAAATAACTATACTACCAAATGCAATCTATAGATTCAGTGCAATCCCTATCAAATTACCAATGACATTTTGCACAAGACTAGAATAAAAAATTTCACCATTCATATGGAGACACAAAAGACCCTGAATAGCCAAAGCAGTCTTGAGTAAGAAGAATGGAGCTGGAAGAATCAACCTTCCTGACTTCAGATTATACTACAAAGCTGCAGTCATCAAGACAGTTTGGTACTGGCACAAAAACAGAAATACAAACCAATGGAACAAGATAGAAAGCCCAGAAACAAACCCATGCACCTATGGGTGCCTTATTTTTGACAAAGGAGGCAAGAATATACAATGGGGCAAAGACAGCCTCTTCAATAAATGGTGCTGGGGAAACTGGACAGCTGCATGTAAAAGAATGAAATTAGAACACTTCCTAACACCATACACAAAGATAAACTCAAAATGGATTAAAGACCTAAATGTAAATGTAAGACCAGAGACTATAAAACTCTTAGAGAAAAACATGAAACACTAGATGACATAAATCAAAGCAAGATCCTCTATGACTCACCTCCTAGAGTAACAGAAATAAAAACAAAAGGAAACAAGTGGGACCTGATTAAACTTAAAAGGTTTTGCACAGCAAAGGAAACACTAAGCAAGGTGAAAAGACAAACCTCAGAATGGGAGAAATTAATAGCAAATGGAAACAACTGACAAAGATTAATTTCCAGAATATACAAGCAGTTCATACAACTCAATACCAGAGAAACAAACAACCCAATCAAAAGGTGGGAAAAAGAACTAAACAGACATTTCTCCAAAGAGGATTTATAGATGTCCAACAAACACATGAAAAGATGCTCAACATCACTCATTATTAGAGAAATGCAAATCAAAACTACAGTGAGATATCACCTCACACCTATCAGAATGGCCATCATCAAAAAGTCTACAAACAATAAATGCTGGAGAGGGTGTGGAGAAAAGGGAATGCTCTTGCACTGTTGATTGGAATGTAAACTGATAGAGACACTATGGAAGATGGTATGAAGTTTCCTTAAAAACCTAGGAATGAAACCACCGTATTTCCCAATAATGCCCACTCCCAGGCATATACCCTGAGGACACCAAAATTGAAAAAGACATATGTATCCCATTGTTCATTGCAGCACTATTTCCAATAGCTAGAACATGGAAGCAATCTATATGTCCATTGACAGATGAATGGATAAAGAAATTGAGGTACATATACAGAATGGGATATTCAGTTCAGTTCAGTTCAGTCGCCCAGTCGTGTCCGACTCTTTGTGACCCCATGAAGCACAGCATGCCAGGCCTCCCTGTCCATCACCAACTCCCGGAGTTCACCCAAACTCATGTCCATCGAGTCGGTGATGCCATCCAGCCATCTCATCCTCTGTCATCCCCTTCTCCTCTTGCCCCCAATCCCTCCCAGCATCAGGGTCTTTTCCAATGAGTCAACTCTTCGCATCAGGTGGCCAAAGTACTGGAGTTTCAGCTTTAGCATCATTCCTTCCAAAGAACTCAGCCATAAAAAGGAATGCCTTTGAGTCAGTTCTAATGAGGTGGATGAACCTAGACCCTATTATACATAGTAAAGTAAGTCAGAAAGAGAAAGATAAATATTGTATTCTAATGCATATATATGGAATCCAGAAAAATGTTACTGAAGAATTTACTTACAGGGCAGCAATGGAGAAACAGAAGTGGAGAATAGACTTGTAGACATGGGGAGAGAGAAGAGGGTGAGATGTATGGAGAGAGTAACATGGAAACTTACATTACCATATGTAAAATAGACAGCCAACTGGGGAATTTGCTGTATGACTCAGGAAACTCAAGCAGGGGCTCTGTATCAACCTAGAGGGGTGGGATGGGGAGGGAAATGGAAGAGAAGTTCAAAAGGGAGGGGATATATGTATACCTATAGCTATTCATGTTGAGGTTTGACAGAAAACAAAATTCTGTAAAGCAATTATCCTTCAATTAAAAAATAAATTTTTAAAAAAAGAAGAGAGAGGAGAGGAGGGGGAAAGAAGGAGGATGAATGGAAGGATTAAGAAATATAGCCAAAAGAGCTATTTTTATTTGGATTTGATGTACACACA
>NW_011494771.1:2547045-2556473 GCF_000754665.1 Bison bison bison
CACAAAAAAAAAAAAAAAAAAAGCGGCATCAGGTTGTGGTGCAGCAGGAGAAGGAAAATGAAATAGTATTTCTGGCCACAGACACAGCAGATGGCTCCAGGATGGGTGGTCAATATTATACTATAGGGAAAACTTCGAAGATCATTGACCTAAATCCCCGTCATTCCTGAACTACAGATCAGGGATGTTCACGAAATTGTTTCTTTTCAAAGTGTAAGAAGATATAGAAGTAAGAGGGCTTATGATTGAAACAAATTTTCAGAGTATAAAATGGCTGTTTCCTTATAACCAGGAAACTAGTCTGAACACCTCTTCTCTGCACCCTGTGTAAAGATTACACCTTTCCTTTCCAAACGTCTTACTTTATAACGTATTGTAAATTATCCACTCAACTCAAATCCTTTTGTATGTGGCTCAAAAATTACTTCTGTCGTCTAGCGATGACCTCCTCCAATTCCTAAACAGCAAAAAACCCTCCTGGCTTCTCCTGCAGCCTGCAACCACTTCCTGAACTCATTATCTCAAAAAGACCTTCTGCTGCTGCTCCTTGTAGAGGAAGGCTCTGCCTGAGACGCCTGACCTCTGACTCCCTTTTCCCTTACATAACCCACAAACTTTTCATTCATCAGCACTGTATTCAATCTGCAATTTTTCTGAAAAGACTTCCTTAATTCTCTAGCAAAGTACCCCTTCCTCTTCAGAGTATCATCAGAGCTTTGCTTAATTGACGTGCTTTTGAATAAACAAGTGGAAAATGAGTGCATCAAAAAATAAAAGGAAGGAAGACTATCTTTTGTGAAATCAGACTGTGGCCATTTTTTTTAACAGTGAAAAACATCTTCATTAGAAGTTTGAATAAGAATATAAACATAGCAAACCCAAGTTACAATATTACATATTTTTGATTTGGGATGTATAAGAACTGAAATGTGAAAGAAACTTCGGATGTAGCTCACTCTCAGCAATACATGAACCTGAAAACATCCACCTTATAAATTCTGATCCCACGTAGACCTCTCGAAGTCCTCGCTTGCCATTATGCTAGTTCTCTTTCTGCACTTGCCACCAAAACGTAGTACTTTAAAAAATTTTGACAACTCATAATTTTGTAGAATGAAGGAGGGACATCTTTGCTCCATGGCTGTACAACTTTCTCATTTTTAGATGTTCAGATACTCATTAGACCTGGACTTTGGATCTCATGACCTGGGTTTGAGTCATGGCTTCATTGTTACTTGGGTGTCCTTGGGTAGATAATCTTACCCCTCTACAACCTTAGTGTCCTCTCCTTTAAAATAGGGAAAATAATAGTGTCTGAAAAACAGTTTATTTCTCTCCTCCTTTCTATCTTTTTTAATTTCCAAGAGCTGTAGGCCAGGCATTGTGCTCAGCGCTTTCCATGTAGAAACTCGTTGATCCTGGCCGATAGTGCTGTAAGTTTAGGGTCAGAAAATGCATGGGAAGTGCTTTGCATGATCCCTAACACACAAAGAACACTTTTTGTATGCTGGTCATTGTAAATTTTCACTGATTCTTTTTAATTTAGACTAGAAGACAGTGCGGAGAAGGCAATGGCACCCCACTCCAGTACTCTTGCCTGGAAAATCCCATGGACGGAGGAGTCTGGTAGGCTGCAGTCCATGGCGTCGAGAAGAGTCGGACACGACTGAGCAACTTCACTTTCACTTTTCACTTTCATGCATTGGAGAAGGAAATAGCAACCCACTCCAGTGTTCTTGCCTGGAGAATCCTAGGGACGGGGGAGCCTGGTGGGCTGCCGTCTATGGGGTCGCACAGAGTCGGACACGACTGAAGCGACTTAGCAGCAGCAGAAGACAGTGATAAGACAAAGTTTCTCTAGTCGCATCCTCATTTCAAGGATGGAAATGGGGCAGAAGGGCAAACGATGACAAAAGATAGGTAATAGGCTGAGCTCTTTAACCTCTGAGTTTAGTCGAGCTCCCTTTACCAATATATACTTTTTTGTCCTGAAGCTGTAAGGATATGGGACTGCCTGGGAAAACTTTTCCCCAGTAAATGTGTATGTGGCCAGAATAAAGAGCACTCAGAATGAGGGGACCTTTTACTATTGCTTTTTGGAAGTATGAACTTGGGTAATTCACTACTTTAGGTAAATCTTGTCTCCTCTTTGGCCTACCATAATGTACATTCTGAACTACTCAGAACTATTAATAATGTATATACATTTCAAAACTCAAATTCAGTCTTTAAGGATAGGGGAATGCCACATCAAAAAAACTTGTTATGGATTTTTAGGAAATTCCTGTTTCGTTATTTGTAAACCTCAAATATTCTCTTGTTATTTTTTACTTCTTGTTTCCAATTCCACATAATTTTTCAGAGGATACGGAAATCAAGAGCTTCTAGTCTTAAGACTTTGTTTTTATCGACTGTTTCTCATTCCTACTCCTGGGTTATTTTACATCGGGATAAATTTTATATTACAAATAGGTATTATGACAATCTCTCAATAAAACCAACAACCTGTATCAGAGTCAGGTTTATCACCTACTACAACAGAAGCACCTCGAACTAGTAGGTGAATCTTGCCACTTGCTATGTTCTGGGACAATGACTTTCACCAAGTAGAAATGTCATACCTGCTTGTATAAACTGCACAGTCCCCATAAT
The DNA here is from genome assembly GCF_000754665.1 of Bison bison bison. Classification (NCBI taxonomy): domain Eukaryota; kingdom Metazoa; phylum Chordata; class Mammalia; order Artiodactyla; family Bovidae; genus Bison; species Bison bison. The sequence goes on from NW_011494771.1 coordinate 2,549,698, forward strand.
CCATGAATCATGCTATTGCTGCACTACTTCTAGGGCAAATAACTTGGGAAAGAGCATGTGTTTTGAAAATTGTTAAAAAGGAAACTGTTGACATAAATATGTATAGGAGAAGATCAACATATGGAAATTGTCATGGTGAGTTTTCCTCCAGAGTAAATGAAAAGGAATGTCAAACCACAAAGAATCCTTTCCCAGAGCTTCTGAGAGTGAGAGTAGAAATTTTTAAAAGGTATGGAATCATACCCAGAAATAGATCATAAAAAGGTACAGCATCCAATTCTTTTCAAAATGTTTTTGGAAATGCTTTGGGAACTTCAGCTTTTTCTCTGAGAAATAAAATATGACTTCAGCCTCCCTCAAGGTGAGGTTATTCTCTGGGCCATTCCCATTTAATTACTGTTTAAAAATAAACAGTATCCACACCTATCTAGACCCCTCTTACCTTTCAGGGTCCAGGCACTGGCCTTTCTCCCCTAAAGCTTGCTCTGCCAATCCCTGCTTCATTTGACCTCATGCTTTTTTAAAGCCTAAAGTACTAGATGTGTGTAACACAAAAATTTACATTTACTTCCAACAAGGTCTTGAATTATGCTTGAATCATATTCTTCCATCAGATCCATAAAGGCAGAGTTAAAATCCTGCTTTCTAACTGTTCAGCTCACTCTTGGGCTCTCTGTAGAGGCTTAAGAAACATGGATATCTTCCACTTCTCAAAAGTTTACTTTTATCAAGACATATATCAATACCTATTTTGGCTAATCAAAATGCATTTGAAGAAGATTTTGCTTCTAAGAAAAAAAGGTGAAAAGTAAAAATGGTGGTCAGCATTTGTTGTGCAGCAGTTGTCATAGAGGTATGTACCCCAATCAGGGAGAGTGGCACCGCCAAGCTCTTTTCCTCAGGACTGACACCAGCATCTTAGCACCAAGTCACCGTAACTCTGAATAGTGTTTGTAAGCATCTGTGCTTTAGCTCGATTTATTTTGTGCATCTGTTAGCAAGATGTGTCCTAAGGTAATTGCTCCTGTGCTTTAAGCATTTCAGCTTACAAAAGGTTTCACAGGAATGGACTACTTTCAGACTGGGGAGGGAGGGGCCCCTGTATTGGCAATAATGGGCTTAACAATTTGGATGATTTAACCATAAACCTGCCATAAACCTACCAAGGTTGATCTGACAACTGGATTACCCAATGTGCATACATGGAAATTTCACCCAGTAGAAGTTATTTCCATTGTATCAGAGATAATGCCCTCATGAACCAATGGAAATAACCACCAGGAAAGTCTTTCATGCTCCTCCTCGTAGGAGGACAAATCCTGCCCTTTTCTGGATGATAAGAATCCCTCCGCTTGCCTCCCTGATGCCCCAGCAAATACAGGTTACTCAAGGTGGAGAGGAATGAGTAGTAACAGCTATTCTACTCTGCCTTGTGAGTCCTGATCTAGACTGGTTCTTCCTTCCAGCTCCTAGGGGACTTCAATCTATGAAAACAAAAATTCTCCTTTTTTAAAAAAAAAGTTAATTCATCTATTTTAATTGGAGGGTAATTACTTTACAATATTGTAGTGGTTTTTGCCATACATTGACATGAATCAGCCATGGGAGAAGGCGATGGCACCCTATTCCTGTACTCTTGCCTGGAAAATCCCATGGACGGAGGAGCCTGGTGGGCTGAAGTCCACGGGGTCGTGAAGAGTTGGACATGACTGAGCGACTTCACTTTCACTTTTCACTTTCATACATTGGAGAAGGAAATGGCAACCCACTCCAGTGTTCTTGCCTGGAGAATCCCAGGGACGGGGGAGCCTGGTGGGCTGCCGTCTATGGGGTCGCACAGAGTCGGACACGACTGAAGCGACTTAGCAGCAGCAGCAGCAGTACCTTTTCAACAGTAGATGGGAAATTGGTTCATAGTACAAATTTTGGAAATGCTAAAGCATATGATAGTTTGTTTCTTGAATCAATGTCTAGTCTTCTTTGCCTTTCTCTTCATTGTTCTAAACCAATGGTATTAGACTTTACATTCCTGATTTATCCAGAGCCCAGTGCCTGGCATGATACTAAGCAAAAGAGGAAACAGATAAAATCAGAGACACCTATGAACTCAGGAACGTATTGAAGGTGACTAGTGTTGGGGATTCAAGTCGGAAAAACCAGAAGTAGTGCATAAGTTTAGATTCTATTTACTGCCCTCGTTATTAGTGCTTTGGGGGAGTCAGAGAGAAACATCCAATGAATGGCTTGAAAGAGGAGGTGAAATCTGAGCTAGATTTGGGAAAATGAGAAGAACTTTGATAAATGAGGATAGGGTGGAAGGAGGTTCCCAGGCAGAGAGGAAACCTGAGCAAAGGTGAAGAGGCAGAAAGTCAGTAGGATTTTCAGGGAAATTCAAGCAATCAAGTGTGGCTAGATCATAGATCTTGGTAATTGGTTGGGGTGTATTTCAGACTGGGGAAGGAGAAATAGAGCATCCTAAAATGGTTATATGCCATCTCATAGGATATAAAAATTATCTTTTTTAAAAGTAGAAACTTGATTTGGTGAGAGTTGAGCCTTTGGGATAGCAGAAATACTGAACCTTTAGAGTGAGATTTCTCAACAGCAGCATTACTAATATTTGGGGCCAGATAGTTACTTTTCTGTAAGGTTCTTCCTATGCCTTGTATAATATCTTGCAGCACCTCTAGCTGATATCTGCTAGATTCCAGCAACACCTCCTTCCCTACTTGGGACAACCAAATATATTAATATCTCTAGATATAATGGATTGTCCCCTAGAGGGCAAAATTACCCGTAGTTGGGAGTGCTTGCCTTAGAGTCTATTTTTACTCTTCATCATCATATCTCACCTCAAATCTAGCATTGGTAAGCCATCTATTTGTCCAGCAAAATAAGGGAGTTGGATGAAAAATCACTAGGTAGTCACAACCTCCAAAGTATTATTCTTCTGTCATGTCACTGAGACAAAAATGAGCTACTGTATTCAGTCAGGGCCTGCCTGGATCAAGTTCTGGTCCTGCTAGGCAGTGTTGAACAGTGGACAGAGAAAGGGTTTTGGAGCTAGTCACCACTGTTGATCACAGGCCCCCTCATTTACTGGCTGTGTTGTGATGCAGAGAAAGGCTTTTTCAGCTGTAAGATAAACAATGAGTAATATCATCACTTCCTAGGAGAAGCGAAGCAAAGATGAAGTATATAAAGTGCCAGCTCAGGCCCTGGCACTTACAAGTGGCACCAAAAAGACATACACCTTTCCTTCCAAAGTACCTGGAAGTTGACTGGATCCTGAAAGGTGAGGTCTCCACTGCAGCCCTGGGTAGTCTGTCCCTGTAAGGACAAATCCTCTGCAGGTTTTCCATGCCCTATGCTAGGGGTGGACAGACTATAGCTCATGGGTGAAACTTGGCTTGCTGTGTGTTTTCCTACGGCCCATGTTACAAACGGTTATTATATTTTGATCCCTTTCTTTTTTGGCTTGTGATCTAAAGATTTTTTGATGTGGACTATTCTTAAAGTCTTTATTGAATTTGGTACAGTATTGCTTCTATTTTATGTTCTGGTTTTTTTGTCTGTGAGACATGTCACATCTCAGCTCTCAGACTAGGGACTGAACCTGCATGCCCTGCATTTGAAGGCCAAGTCTTAATCACTAGACTATCAGGGAAGTCCCCTACATTTTGAGTAGTTTGGAAAAAAAAAAAAAGGAATGCACTTCATGATATATGAAAAGTATTCATATTACAATCTCCATAAATAAAAATTTTACAGAAACACAACGATGATCATTCTCTCACTTGCTGTCTCTATGGGGAATTCTGTGCTACAACGGCAAAGCTGAGTAGTTGCAACAGAGACCATAGGCCTATAGGATGGAAACTTTTTACTATCTGTCTCTTTACAGAATAAACTTGCAAACTACTGCCCTTTACCAATCCTTGAACCCTCTTTCCTCTCTTCTCAGAGCCTTCATACTACAGTTTGGTAGCTACACAACTCCACTTCTCTCAACCTCTATTATTACCCCAAGCACCAGAGTTAATGTTACCCAGGCCCAACTCACATCCAAGCCTTTTCCCTAGCTTTCTTATGGTTAAATTGACAAAAATTGTATTTATTTAAGGTATATAATGTGATGTTTTCATATATCTATATATCATGAAATGATTATCACAATAAAGCTAATAAACATAAGCATCATCTCATAGTTATTACTTTTTGTATGTGTGGTGAGATCACATAAGATTCACTCTTTTGTCACATTTGAAGTATAAAATACAGTATCATTTTATAGTCACCATGCTATACCTTAGATTTCCAGAACTTACCAACTTTTCTGGATCCTGTGACCAAAATGTCATTTCCTCTATTAGCCTCATCTAACTACCCTTTCACTCTGATTCTATGAGTATGGCTATCTTAGATTCCACATATGAGATATGCAAAATTTATCTTTCTGTGTCTGGTTTATTTCACTTAGCATAATATCTGCCAGGTTCATCCATGTGGTTGTAAGTGACAGAGCTTCTTATTTAAGGCTGAGTAATATTCCATTATATTACAGGATATAGATTATATATATATGTGTATGTATATCTTCCAGACATGGCAGCAGTCTTTGCTCCCAGGACTAGGGAGGAGGAGGTTACCTGTTATGGGGGAATTGACATCAGTGTGGCTCATCAGTTACCAGGGAAACCAGCAGAAGGGCTCACCCCTCACCACCTCTTTGATCAGCTAGCAGGTGGAGATGTTCTGATATAAATGTTAGAACAGTCACTAGCTGGGGTGGGGGCACATATATAGGAAGGTCAGTCATGAGAGTAGGGTGTAGGTAAAGCAGGACTGGTCTGACAGGGGATGTCCAGAGAGCAAAAGGACAGCCATCTTGGGTGGCCTGATCGTATACTTCACCTCTACATACCCCACATGACTTTTACAATCTTGGTCTGCCCCTCTCCCATGATATCCCTGGGGTCAGGTACATGGAGGCAACCAGATACCACAAACAATACAGACACCAGCAGCTGAAAAGTATCAAGAGTGAGTAAGATACTTATTATGCTAAGTACAGTCATTCACCAGGATGTGGACAAATTTTGAAGCTTTCTGAGAATTCATATGTGTGTGTGATTTCTTTTAAGCCAATTAAACAGAGCTCATCCACAAACCAATCTTGGCAATGCCATTTGCAGGCAGAAACACTTCATATTTATAAGATACACATCAGTTCACTTGCTCAGTCGTGTCCGACTCTTTGCAACCCCATGGACTGTAGCACGCCAGGCCTCCCTGTCCAACACCAGCTCCCGGAGTTTACCCAAACTCATGTTCATTGAGTCGGTGACGCCATCCAACCATCTCATCTTCTGTCATCCCCTCCTCCTTCCATCTTTCCCAGCATCAGGATCTTTTCCAATGAGTCAGTTCTTCACATAAGGTGGCCAAAGTACTGGAATTTCAGCTTCAACATCAGTCCTTCTAATGAACACCCAGGACTGATATCCTTTAGGATAGACTGGTTGGATCTCCTTGCAGTCCAAGGGACTCTCAAGAGTCTTCTCCAACACCACAGTTCAAAAGCATCAATTCTTTGGTGCTCAGCTTTCTTTACAGTCCAACTTTCACATCCATACATGACCACTGGAAAAACCATAGCTTTGACTAGACAGACCTTTGTTGGCAAACACATACATATAGCTATACAGGCACAAGGATCTCCATTTTCTTGCTAGAATTTAAGGCTTCTTTTTTTCCTTTGCTCTCAAGCATTAAAGTTCCTGAGATCCCAGGTATATTATTTCTCTCTCAAAAGCACAGGAAGAGAAATACACATTCCTTCTAGAAAGTTAACTTCCTCTAATCTTGTAGGCAGAAACCTGTCTTATAAAGTCAAAAGGTTCCCATTTAGGGCATTTTCAGGGATTTTTTTTTTTTTTTTGACAGTTTCTAAATAGCCAATTCAGTGTAAACAAGTAAGAGTAACCATAATACATATCACTCAGTCAGATGCACCTGCCTCACTTCCAGAGGAACGTGAATCAGCGTTTAAGCTAACCTTCACTTCAGCTGTTAACTTGGCCTCTGTGCCCTTTCTTAATATGAAAAGCAACTGCCAGCCCACAGCTGTGGCCAGTGCCATATTATCTAACACTTTTCCCCTTTGCAATGGCAGTCACTATCTCCACAGCAGAATTAGGGTGCCTATGAGTTCTCCATCTGTCCTGGTGGCCCCCAAGAGAGGTCAGCCACCACAGGAGTCCTCCATAACCTTCAGAATTACACCCAGTGACTCCTGGGCTGCATGTGTAAGTGGACAGCCCCTGTGAACTTTCCATTCCTTGTCCTTATTTCTAGACATCTCAGGGTTCTGGGGAGTTTCCTTGGTCTCCTGGCTGCGCCAGCAATTTTGGGGCTGCACCCAGCAGGCCTATAGGCCCTGTACTTGCCCATCCTCAAGACCAAAGAAAGAGCCCAGAGTTAGCAACAGACCTCAGTGGTTTCATGGATGGGGGATCTTACACCTCGAAGCAAGGCCCTGGAACTGAGACAGGAGGGGAAGGAGCAGGACACAAGGCTAGGTCATTGAAGAAGGGCACAGCTGTAGGGAGGTGAGAAAGGCCAGCCTGAACCAGCCGAAACCAAGATGGCTTTGGGAAGAGCAGCACGGTCATTGACCTTGAGTTCAGGATCTCTTCATGTGAATGCAAACGTCACCCCCACCCCACACCCACACCTGGTTCTTATGCCACAGCAGTTCCAAGAGAGACCATACA
>NW_011494771.1:2556573-2569402 GCF_000754665.1 Bison bison bison
GACACCCTCACTGTTCCACAAAATAGCAAGAATATTCCTCCCACTCATTAGTGTGTATAATTACTTAGCCTGCAAAAATTGCTATCAATCAGGGCCTGCTCTCAGTTTCAGAGACAGTCCGCCTTCCACCTATGGAAGGTGTATCCCTCTAAATAAACTTACCTTTGCTTTTCCTTGGCTGGCTCTTGAATTCTTTCCCCCTGTCGAGAAGCCAAGAACCCTCACTTGGCGGTGAGTCCATGTTAAGGACGCCTGCAGGCCCCGGGACATGACAGCTCCTGCTCCAGCCACAAAGCAACAACAGTCTATGGTACCAGGCAGGCAGCAGGCAGGACAGGGCAGCTTCTGGAGGGAGGGGGAGGTTACCAGTTAGAGGGGGAATCGACATCGGTTGGCTCATTTGTTACCAGGGAAACTGGCCGAGGGGCACGCTCTCACTACCCATTTGATCAGCAATCAGGTGGAGATGTTCTGATCTAAGGGTTAGAACAATCACTAACTGGGGTGGGGGGCAAGTATATAGGAAGGTCAGTGGTGTGAGTAAGGTGTAGGTGAAGCAAGCACTGATCCAGCAGGGGATGTACAGAGAGTGAGAGAGAGAAGAGCCACCTCCGGGCAGGGGGTCTGATCACACCAGTACATAGAACACTCTTAATGTTTGCTTTTATTCTTACATGGAACACCCTTAATCAATGTTTGCTTTTATTCTTACAATTTTAGTTTTATCAAAAATGTCATTTTGGGCAGAGAAGAATGGCAATATGGGATCACACCTGGAAAACAGTCTTCTTCCATGTCCTTTAAGTTACTTCTCACAGAAACGTATTCATGAAATCAACTCTGACAACATTTGATGTGCTTAATGCCATGAGTGCCGCCTCCTGACACAGAAGGTAGAAGGAATCATCCTGTTCTGCTTTTTGGTCTATCTGTGCTTCTCAGTGTAATCCACTCTATTCTGAGGTTTTGGATTTATATACACATCACAGCCACAGGCATGCAGGAGTGTATTTTTAGATCACTCTCTGAAAATGGAGCATCCACATTTTTAAAAATAAACTTGCACAGAGCTAAAGCTGGAATCAATGAGGGTGTGTGGGATGGGGGTGGACAACCCTGCCTTCTTGTCTTCACTGACAACCACATCTTACTCTCCCAATGTGGATTTCAGGAGATTCTTTCATTTTCCAACCTAGAATGAGGGGTGCGGATCTGAGCAATTGACAGGGTTGGAGTTTGCTGTTGAAGAATTGATTTCCAGCTCCCCATGGAAATTTGGCTCCTGATAAACGTCCTTGAAAACTTTAGGGTGTGCATGCGTATTTCAAGGGCCTCTTAAGTGAAATCAATCTCATCACAGCAGACGCTTTTCATGCTGTGAGATCCACAGGTACTCCTCATGTTGAACACAGTGAACTGCTGTGCAGGGACTTCTCAAAACATGGGGAGAACAAACCTTTGCTCCCCATCCTGCTTTTTCCTTTCCGTGCATCCAAACAGCCCAGGAGGATGTTCTCAATGCTGATTACTGTTGCCAGGGCAACTCGAGATTGATCCTTCACTCTAGTAAGCTCAACGGATCCCCCTGAGGATTGGAGAGTGTGATTGGTGACAGCTGTTTGGGTGGGCGGGGAGGCTGTTTTGTTTTGTTTTTATCATTCTCACTATCTGTTCCCAGCTCCAGAGAGTCAAACTTTAAGCTCTGGAGAAATTCTCAATTTGTTAATGACTGTAGATGGACTGAAAAGAAGAGGCCTCTGGGATTATAGGGGAAGACCTCAGTGGAAGAAACTTAACTTCCCAGGATGGGGAAAGGGGAGGAGTTGGGAAGAAAAGAAGAGATGGGAAACAATTGTTATTCCGCTGCTAAAGGGCCAAGAAGTCAATCCTTTCATCCATTTGCCACCTAGGAAGATGTAGAAGGGTAGGGGAGAAGAGATGGGTGCTGCTGAGATCAATTGGAGTTCCCCAAAAATATGAAAGAGAAGAGGTTCTTTTCACCGAGTGTCTTGGACAAAGCCTTAAGGCAGACAGAACGAGGAAATGTATTAGTACCTCTGTCCCAGAATTAACGGCATTGCCAGTGTCACAAATCTCTTATCTCCCAGCTTAGACTCAGAGATGATCAAACCCTGCTAGAGATTTAGTTTGTACTTTCCAGATAGCAGTCACTGTCACATCTTTATATACTATTGTGCTTCAAAGCCCTCCAAGAGCCTGTTTCTATTACTCCAGCCTGCCTTTAAGAAGAAAAAAAAAAAAAAATCGAGGGAACAGATTGTGAAGCGTTCCAGAGAGAAGAGATTTGGCAAGTCATCCTATTTTAAAAAATGTGTTATCAAAAATACTCATTTGCCTTTCACCTATTAATTGTTTTCTGATGAGCAGGGGTGGAATGAACTCCAGGTTCACGATTAGATTTCCAGAGATGAAAGCTCAGGCTCCAGTATTAATACTCTAAACAGTTTATTGAACCTCTCTGAGCCTCCGTTTTAATTTTTATCACTCCTAAAATGGGAAGCATGTCATTGTTAGAAAAGGCTTATGATGAGAATTAAATGTTAAGTGCCTAGCCGGTTACAAGCAATTAGAAAAGTCCCTATTATTTTCTGTTAGATCTAGCAACTCCCAAACATGAAACTATTATGTTCAGAGGACATAACAACAGATTCCTGAACTATTTGAAAGGGTTGATTCCATGCAGGCTTGGGAATTGTTTTTAAATTCGGAAGATAAAATGTTATTTTATTGGTACCACTTAAATAGCGTTGCTGTTTCCTTTAAGAGACGAAATTGGCCTGGGCCCACATCGCATGCATATTTCATCTGCAGTCCCCACATATGTGTGTTTTGCTCAGCAAGCAGCACATATGGAACAACTCTTTATGGAAAAGAAGAGTGATGTCATCTGCCTAGCAATAGCAGGATATGAACCCACACTCCCACAGTGTGGCTGGAGATCCACAGCTACCAGCGTACTCTGAGGAAAGGACGCTATTTGGATGTTTCCGGAGTTGAAAGCTTTGATTTTCTTCTAAGTCCCTGGGAGGGTGGAATCTGATTTCCACAAAAAGAAATGGGTTTGTGGGGCCAGAAATAGTTTATTCTTCAGGACGCCTAAGGAACACACTCGAAGTGTCTCTCATATTTCAGAACGGAAAAGTGGAAAATAGAGCAAATGTATTCCATTCCCTTTTATGTTGAAGAAAATAGTCCCTCTGTCCCTTCAAGAGCTCTGGTCCCAGGGAATTTGCTTCGACTTGCTGCTTGCTCAGTCTGCATTCTTCTGGCATTGCTGAACAGATTAGCTCTAAAAAGGACTTTAACGCTCCTCTGGTGATTTAAGTTGTTTTAAACAAGAATTTCAGGATGCCAAGGATGAAAGGAACTTAGATATTTGGGCAGAAATCTGTTTGTTTGTTTTCTTTTCTTAGAGCAAATAATGAAAAAAATTAAACTTTATTCATGAAACTGTACTGGGGTGGCTTAAATTCCATTCTTTGTACTAAGGTTCAAAGGTGCAATACTCTTCATGAGCACTGATCTCCCTGTAGAAAGAACCTGCCTGCTTGCTTGGAATTCAGGCTTCAGTGTGTTAAGAACTAATCCTTATAAGCTTGTAGGAAGTGCTACCCTAGGCCACACTGAGAGGTCTACTTGGTGGAGCTGGAGGGTCAACTGGTGATCCTAGGATTGATTTCATCCAGAAGATGGGTTTCGTTGGGTGGAGATTTTACAAACCATTTGAACTGGAATACTTTCAGCCAAGCGTATATAATTCCTTTTCTCTTTGGGCACCAGCTGTCCCTAACAAAATGACCACTGGCTTTGGGATAATGTGAAATCACCTGTCTAGTTTCTAAAGCCATTTGAGTCTGAGACTCTGGGATTGGATAGGACATCCAACAAAATGTAAGTGGGATATGAATTCCCGTTCCAAGTCCACCGAGCCCTCACTACGATCATATACCCCAAACCCTCAGTTTCTGTTTCTCTATTATTGGTTGTCTGCTACGCTGCTTCCTGTCCCCACTCTGGGGTCCAGGCACAACAGCTACTATTTGGACATAGGTTCATTGAAGAATAGAAAAAGAACAAGGCAGAATGACCAGCTTCTCTTAAAGCTGATAAATTAAGAGATTGGAATTGAGAGCTATACGCTACTATAAGAGGAGAGTGAAAAATCTGGCTTAAAACTCAACAGTCAAAAAACTAAGATCATGGCATCCTGTCCCATCATTTTATGGCAAATAGACAGGGAAAAAGTGGAAACTGACAGATTTTATTTTCTTGGACTCCATAATTACTGCAGATGCTGACTGCAGCCATGAAATTTAAAGACACTTGCTCCTTGGAAGAAAAGCTATGACAAACCTAGACAGCATATGAAAAAGTAGAGACATTACTTTGCCAACAAAGGTCCATCTTGTCAAATCTATGGTTTTTCCAGTAGTCATGTATGGGTGTGCTCATTGAACCATTAGGAAGGGTGAGCACTGAAGAACTGATGTTTTCGAACTGTGGTGCTAGAGAAGACTCTTGAGAGTCCCTTGGACAGTAAGGAGATCAAACCAGTCAATACTAAAAGAAATCAGTCCTGAATATTCATTGGAAGGATTGATGCTGTAGCTGAAACTCCAATACTTTGGCCATCTGATGTGAAGAGCTGACTCCTTGGAAAAGACCCTGATGCTGGGAAAGGTTGAGGGCAAGAGGAGAAGCGGGTGACAGAGGATAAGATGATTAGATAACATCACTGACTCAATAGACATGAGTTTGAGCTAGCTCCAGGAGATAATGAAGGACAGAGAAGTCTGGCATGCTGTAATCCACGGGGTTGCAAAGAGTCAGACACGACTTAGCTACTGAACAACAATAACACTACTATATATATATATAAAAAATAGATACACAAGGACTTATTATATATCACAGGGAACTATTTTCAATATATTGTAATAACCTATAATGGAAAAAAATCTGAAATATATAAATATATATACACACACATATATTCTTATATTTATATATACATATAGCTGAACCACTTTGCTGTACACCTGAAACATTGTCAACCAATTATACATGCCACATCCTGTTATATCTAAATGGCCAAAGTCATGTGCTTCAGCCTGACTTTCTAGGAGGGAGCAGATATCATCTCTCTTAATAAAAATACTTGTGAGCTTAGCAAAATCTAAGTAGATTGAAAAGGGAGGAATCCACCTTCCATCAATTAGAAAGTGGAAGTGATATGAGAAAACGATAAAGAATAAAAATTCTGTTGTTTCTGCATGTCCAATATCCTTTCCACCTTCTATCTGATAACAGAATCTCATTTCCCTTTAGGAAACTATTATGTTTCCTCTTTTGCAGTTCTGGTGAAAATAGTATTTCATATACCCTTCCTCTGCTAGCCGTATACATCTAGGCATACGAATCATAGTAACCAAACTCAAGCATCTCGGATATTTGTGGTAGACACAGGGATGCTCCACCCAGATTTCCCTTAAGGAAGGACTTGCTTCCCAGCTATGGAGAGTGACGTAACCAGACAGCCTCAGTTATCAGAAACTTCAAGGCCTACCTTTACTGTAGAGGGTCCCCATGCCGAAGGTCCTGCCTTTCCCTGGGCAGCTCTGACATGGAGCAAGTTGGGATTACAAAGACCTGGCCATTTCTGCTCAACTCAGATTGTAATGGGAACTATATACTTATTCCAAATCTTCCCCTGGGTTGGCTTAGGCTTTTTTGGATCTGCATTGCAGACAAGTTCTTTCTCTGTCCAAATTGACTTGCGCCCTCTTCCCTTAGCAGGTATTAGCCTAATAAATTAGGTATTAGCCTAATTTATTAATAAAAAACTGTGAAGGGCTTCCTAGGTGGCAAAGTGGTAAAGAATCCACCTGCCAATGCAGGAGACACAGGAGACTAGACGTGGATTCAATTCCTGGGTTGGGAAGATCCCCTGGACAAGGAAATGGTAACCCACTGAAGTACTCTTTGCCTGGACAATTCCATGGTCAGAGGAGCCTGGCATGCGACAGTCCATGGTGTCACAAAGAGTTGGACATGACTGAGCATGCACACATCTATGTGTGCATGTTAAAAATACTCATGACTCAACTCTATCTCAGTATTTCTTCCTGGAGAACTCAACCTATGACAGTTAATGTAGCAGAGTAATAGAGAACCTTGCATCAGCAATTCTATGCCCTCACTATAAATAAGATTTATTTATAATACCAACAGACTTTTAGTCAGAGCCAGCCCAAGAGCACCACCTAATAGGAAGATGGGTAAGAAATGCCATATTGAAGATGAAATGTTTGGACAGTCAGAAAGCCAGAAAGTCCTTCCAAAGGTACAGCTTCTGTCCTGTTAGGTATCATACATCTTCCCAATATATTCTTATTTTATTAAGTTAGTCAGTGTTAAGCTCTTTTGGTTGCAAGCAAACAACTCTTTCATATAGGAAGACTTAGTATAAACTCCCTTTTCAATAAAGCTGAATAAATGGCTCAGAGGTTAAAGCATCTGCCTGCAATGCGGGAGACCTGGGTTCGATCCCTGGGTTGGGAAGATCCCCTGGAGAAGGAAATAGCAACCCACTCCAGTATTCTTGCCTGGAGAATCCCATGGATGGAGAGCCTGGTGGGCTACAGTCCACGGGGTTGCAAAGAGTCAGACACAACTGAGCGACTTCACTTTCATTTTCAAGATATTAAAAATTAATAGGATTGGAGAAGGTGTTATTTTTATCTTTATAGGATTAGGGAAATATTAGTTTTATTGGCTGAGATGCTGTACCTTGTTACAGCAAAACTTGAAAACTAAAGCAAACAAACAAAAAACTGGCATGGGTTGAATATATAGGGGAGTGGCAAAGATGATTGATGGAATGAGGTCTTGGAACAGGTGAAAAAGGTTAGCAGTTACATAATAAACAACAAAGAAAAGAATGTATTTTCCTCTGAGAATCTGGTGAAGAAGAAAGACCATAAAGAACATAAACATTGGTGAATAATGAGGCATTGAGGAGACTTTTTAAGAACATGAGTAAACCATTTTAGGTCAATGATTTCAACTCATATATGTCTTTAAAAGTTTGAGGAACTCCGAAAGCAGCTAGTTTCTATAAGTAATCTGTCATGGTAATTTTATAAACTGACCGATATAAACACTTTAAAAAAATATTACTGTTATAGTACTCCTTTTAAATTGGACATGGTTTAGTGTTAGTGATTAAAAGCAGTGGTTCTGGACCCAGAATATCTGAGTTGAATTTGGCATCACAGTTTCCTAGTGTGACATTGACTGAGTTAATTTTTAGGTTAATTGAAGAATTTTAGTAAATTCTTCACCCATAAAATGGAAACAGTAATAGTATTCAACCTCAGTATAATTGATGAGGATGAAAGGAATTACTGAAGAGGATTAAAAGAGGAAAAACTGCCTTTTTCCTCACCAGCAAAATGAGAATGGTGGTAGTACAGTATCTAACTTATGAGTCCAGGATTAAATCACAAGAGCTGAAACACATAAATCACATATAAAGAGCAGGGACCGGCACTTAATAGTGCTTAACAAATGTAAGTTATTATTATCATCATTATATCCTTTAATATAACAATTTCCAACTAATAGAAACTTTTCTGTAAAAATAAACACTTTTATTTTTTACCAATGTCTTCCTGTCAAGGAAGCTAGAGAGTAACACAAGGGATTTTTCAAGGAAGATATCTTTATACTCTTAGAATTCTGATTTTAGGGTCCTCAGTGTTCATTTTTTTCAGGATTTGTCTTTTTATATTTTAAATCCCAAAGAATCAATATACATAAAGAGTCTCACCACATCTAGGTGGTAGTTTTACTTTCTCTGCCCTGAAATGTTTCTAGCTTCTGTTTTGCTGTTTGATTATTTGCATATTATATATTTTATGTTACTACTCTGCTTCTACAAGTCAGTTATGAAACTTGCTAACATGCTGCACAATCAATTTTCTCAATAATTGGCCTTTACAATAGTTTTGCATTTTATAGTTTTATGCCACGTTAACTTTATAAGATGTCATTTTACATTTATTAAAAAGAGATACTTCTCTTTGTCAACAGTCTTAAAAACACCTTTTTGGGACATAGGTTTTCTCTTGAGGGCTGCTGACACACCCAGGTGACTCACTGTCATAAGACAATGACATTAATAAATTGTATTTCTTTGCACTGTCAATCCCTTCAGCAAGACATAACCTCTGCATAAGTGACATTCATGAGACTATCAACCTCCTTCTGAACCTGGAATTTATTATTCTTATATTCAGTACAATCCACAGCACTGATGTGGTACATAGTACGTAATAGCTGTTTAATAAAAAATTTATTAGAAGAATCATGAAGAGATAGATCCTATTACTATTACTCAACAGGCAGTTTTGCAAGACAAACTTTATTTACCAAAATGCTCTGAAATTGCTTTCTCTTATTTATTTCATAGTCAAGTTATAAATTTTACAAATAAGGACATTGATAGGATTTAAATAGTGTACAACATTGCTTTATAATTTTACTAATTAAATTTATTTTTAAAATTTAATGTAGTTGAATTTTCTACTTACAAAATCAATATATGGACTTCTATTCCCTGTTAAATTTTAAAATCTATTGGTAGACTATTTTCCCCATAATAGCAATTAGAAAAATGGATAAATTATAAATGTTATACTTTTTTAATCACTGAAGAGCTTTGTACATGTAAAAGGTCTAGAAGAATTAATCTAAACAGGGAAAAAATCCATTTCACTTGGTGGAATTTAAGGAGTATTTTACTCACTGGGAATATTTGCAGAATCTGAGCATAGTTTAAAGATCCGTTCTTTCATATGAGAATACTGGTGAGGAAGCTAATATTTGATAACCATTCAGACTCATGTGGAAAATTAGAATCTAGAGGAGCTACCAATGATAAGTTTGATTTCCCAAAGAGAGAAAGAGGATTTTTGCAGAATGCCAAGGAAGCATGCGAATCAACAGCACTCTAAGCCAAAATTCTGCTAGAAGTTTGGGTCTTTAGTAAAACACAGGAAAGTTCTTGCCTTTGAGAGATTTGTAACCAGAGGTAAACTGAGTCTGACTAGGGTTGCAAACCAATCTTGACCTAGCTTGCTTGCTGAATAAATCAAGTTGGCTCATGATTCTGCCTACTAGAGGAGAGAAATACCATCTGGGGAAAAGCAAACCATCTTTAGTCCTTATGGTCCTTTACAGAAGGGTTATACTTCAATAAAAATAGTTTGAAATATGAAGGAGAAAAATAGAACTCATAATCAATAGAGAAAATAGCCAATAAAAATAGATTAGTGTATTACTCATTAGAAATGCTTTAAAGTAAATACACATATTTTTTAAACGAGGAAAATATGAATCAATAGGTAACTCTAACAAAGAGATGCAATGTTTAAAATAAACCAAATAAACCAAATGGATATTCTAAAACAAAAATACATAATATCATAAATTAAGAACTCATTATTTGTAACAGCAGAAAAGATAATTAGTGAATATGTAGAAAGATCAATAGGAGTTATTTAAACCAAAGTAGAGTTAGAAAAATGAAGAAATCTGAACAGATTATAATAGAATCATGGGTAACTATAAAATCTGCTAACAAACATAAATCTGGAATCTCTGAAGGAAAGAAGAAGGAGAAGCAATATTGAAAAGCTACTGATAAGTTTACAAAACTAATGAAAGATAAAACTTAGAGATTCAAGAAGACATATTGACACAATAATTGAATTTCTGAAGACTGAAGACAAAGAAATATTTTTAAAGGTACGATAGAAAAAGGCACATTGTTTTCAACTGTCAGAAAACTTTCAAATAATAACTATGAAAAACAGAAGATACTGGAAAAGCATCTTTAAAGTGCTAAAAGAAAAACAAAAACGAAAAGTCTATATTCAACAAAAATATGATTAAAAATGAAGGTGAAATGGCAGCTTTGGAAGTATAGTGGTGAGTATAGCTGCCTTCCAAAAAGTGAAGATGAAATTAAAATATTTTCAGATGAGTTTCAGAGAGTGTATTGATATTGGGCTCACACTGTAAGACATTCTAAAGCAAGTTTTGCACATCGAAGGAAAATCATATAAAAACATGAAATTTCAGAAAAAAATGAAAACATGAGAAGGGATGCATACTGGATAACTGTAAAATATTACAGTTGTTAAACAATAAAAACAATGTACTTTGGGTGTTAACTATGTATAAATAAAATGAAATAAGAGAATGGACTAAATGGATTAAATTGTTGTAAGGGTCTTACAAGAATTGGTAGAGAGCTAATTTAAGGTAGGCTGCAATAAGTTACGGAGAAGGCAATGGCACCCCACTCCAGTACTCTTGCCTGGGAAATCCCATGGATGGAGGAGCCTGGTGGGCTGCAGTCCATGGGGTCGTGAAGAGTCGAACACGACTGAAGCGACTTAGCAGCAGCAGCAGTAGCAGCAATAAGTTAAGAACATATAATCAACATATCACTACAAATAATACAAATGTAAGTAAAATTGAATACAGGAAAAAAAAAAAACAGAATACTAATGTTTCTTGACTAATCCTAAAAATCGAAAAGGAAGAACAGGAAACAAGCCACAGTTTGAACAGTTAGAAAGCAAATATTAAAATAGCAGACTTAAGTTGATCTCAGTAATTACACTAAATGTAAGCTATGTAATGACCCAAAGGAAATGCAAAGTTATGACACTAAGAAAAATAAATATATATATTCAAGAGTCAAGTGTGTGTTTAGGAGAGATATACTTGACCTTTAACAACATAGATTAAATGTAAGATAATAACAATGAGAGTAATATATAGCATGCAAACACTAACCAAACAAAAGCTGATATGACTGTATTAGTATAAGAGAAAACAGACACTGATGAATGTATTAAACAAAGAAATAAGAATCTTTTATAAAGAAAAAGGAAACAGTCAATAGGAAGTCATAACAAGCCCAAATGTATACGTGCCTAAATAGTTCAAGATACATATAAAAAACAGAATTAATTGGAAAGGCAGACAGAATATCAATTATTGCTGTAGAGTCTAAAATATACTTTTTAAAGAGCAAAGCAAAAGTCATATGGGAGAGAGAATATTTACGTTAAAACCCTCTTAACTAATTTGAACTAATTGACCTTATGCGCCAAAACTACAACCAAAAAACTGTAGAATACATAGTATTTTCAAATGTTTTTGGGATATTTACCAAAACAGACATTACACTAAGCAAAAAAGCAAATCCACATAAATTTCAAAAGATTGAATTCATACAGTGACCACAATGGAATTAATCAATCAATAAATAACAATATGACTAGATCCCCGAATTTCAGAAATTGAAACTGCAATTAAAAATCTTCCCTCAAACAAGCAAAGTAACATACCAAAGTAGGAAAGGGAAATTTCTGGCCTAAATTATTTCATTAGTGTGTTCCTACAAGCATTTTCAAGAAAAATAATGTCTTACACAAATCTTTCAGATAGTGGTGAACAGGAACACTCTAACATATTATGAAAACAGTCTGACCCTATACCAAAAGCAGAAAAGGATAAGTAAAAAAAATAAAATAAAAATACAAGCCTATGTCACTCATAAATTATAAGTAAAATCCTAAGCAAACAAAAATCACGGCCAAGTGGAATTTATTTTGGGATCATAATGTGTATTTGTCTTTCAAAAAGTTAATCAGGATAGTTAATACATTATCAGAACAGGGGAGAAAAAGCACATGATATCATTATACACAATAAAGTGATAAAATTTGAGACTCTTTCAAGATAAAATTCTCAGAAATGAGGACTGCAAAAGAGTTTCTTCTCAAAGTCCTGGATTATTCTAATGGTTAAGTGTGTTGGCCCAAGCCAGGCTGAGTTTAAATTATGGCTTATCCATTTACTAAGTGTCCCTTGTGCCAATTACCTAATCTTTTTCTCAGTTCCCTCATTCAAACAATGACAACAGTATTATTTTTGTCATCAGAATTAAATTAACATAAGCAAAATATTTATAAGAATACTTGCACATGTGTGCTTAGTCACTCAGTCAGGTCTGACTGTTTGCAACCCCATGGACTATAGTCTGCCAGGCTCCTCTGTCCATGGGATTCTTTAGGCAAGAATACTGGAGTAGGTAGCCATTCCTTTCTCCAGGGGATCTTCTTGACTCAGGGATTGAACTTGGGTCTCTTGCCTTGCACATAGATTCTTTACCATCTGAGCCACCAGGGAAGCCCTCAAGAATGCTTGGTCCATGATAAGTGCACTGAAGACAGTAGCTATTACAATTAGTGATGCTATTTCTACACTGTCAGCACTTAGAATGTTACCTACAACATAGTAGATGTTAAATGAGCGTTTTCTAAATGAATGAATAAATAAGTGAGCCTATATACTAAGAGTCCAGCATATTGGTAGGTGCAGAGAAGAATATAAGCCTCTAGCTCTACCCATTTTTATCACTCCTTATGACTGCTGTAGACAATATGATTTGAGGGCATCTGAAGAAACAAAGCATCTGAATGCAGAGTTCCAAAGAATAGCAAGAAGAGATAAGAAAGCCTTCCTCAGCGATCAATGCAAAGAAATAGAGGGAAACAACAGAATGAGAAAGACTAGAGATCTCTTCAAAAAAATTAGAGATATCGAGGGAACATTTCATGCAAAGACAGGCTTGATAAAGGACAGAAATGGTATGGACCTAACAGAAACAGAAGATATTAAGAAGAGGTGGCAAGAATACACAGAAGAACTGTACAAAAAAGATCTT
>NW_011494771.1:2570650-2579723 GCF_000754665.1 Bison bison bison
GGGATTTCTTTGGAAGGAATGATGCTAAAGCTGAAACTCCAGTACTTTGGCCACCTCATGTGAAGAGTTGACTCATTGGAAAAGACTCTGATGCTGGGAGGGATTGGGGGCAGGAGGAGAAGGGGACGACAGAGGATGAGATGGCTGGATGGCATCACTGACTCAATGGATGTGAGTCTGGGTGAACTCCGGGAGTTGGTGATGGACAGGGAGGCCTGGCGTGCTGCAATTTACGGGGTCACAAAGAGTCGGACACGACTGAGTGACTGAACTGAACTGAAGAAACAAATCATCTCTGCCCAGGTGGATTTCAATCTGGAGAGTTGTGAGAAGACAGAGAGATGCTTGGCACCTTCTGGCACAGGAGTGAGATGATCAGAAGGACTGAAAAAAAAAAAAGGCTTGAAGAATGTGCTTGAAAAGGGGAAAAGAAAGAGAGGAAGAGAGATTAGAAGCCAGGAAATTGGGGTTAATTTTTTCTGTGTGGATTTTTGGATGATACCACTCTATTGGCTAAAGCAAAGAGAAACTAAAGAGCCTCTTGATGAGGGTAAAGGAGAAGAGTGAAGGAGCCGGCTTAAGTGTAAATATTAAAAAAACAAACAAACAACTAAGATCATGGCATCCAGCCCCATTACTGCATGGCAAATAGAAGGGGAAAAGGTAGAAGTAGTGACAGATGTCCTCTTCTTGGGCTCCAAAATCAGTGTAAACGCTGGCTGTAGCCATGAAATCAGAAGAAGATGGCTTCTTGGCAGGAAAGCGATGACAAATCTAGACAGCATGTTGGATAGCAGAGACATTACTCTGCCGACAAATAGTCAAGGCTCCAGATAGTCGAGGCTGTGGTCTTCCCAGGGATGACATATGGTTCTGAGAGCTGACCGTCAAGAAAGCAGAACGCCAAAAAATTTATCCTTTCAAACTGTGATGCTGGAGAAGACTCCTGAAAGTCTCTCGGACAGCAAGGAGATCAAGCCAGTCAATATTAAGGGAGATCAACCTCGAATATTCACTGGAAGGAATGATGATGAAGCTGAGGCTCCAGTATTTTGGTCATCTGATGTGAACAGATGACTCATTGGAAAAGTCCCTGCTGCTGGGGAAGATTGAGGGCAGAAGAGGAGGATGTTAGAGGATGAGATGGCTGGATGGCATCACTGATGCAATGAACATGAACTTTGGCAAACTCCAGGAGGTGGTGAGGGACAGGGAGGCCTGGCCTGCTGCAGTCCATGAGGCCACAAAGAGTTGGACACCACTGGGTGACTGAACAACTCTCTGTGTGGCACTGTGCAGTCATTTAATACTATCATTCATTCCATCATATTGAAATTATTTATACTCTATTTGTTCCCAGTAAATGGTGAGCTCTTTATGGAAAAATTCACGTCTAATCCATCTTTTGTGTTCTGTGTCTCACATGGTAATGCCACATAGCTGGCTTTGGTAAATGTTTTTTGAAAGAATCTAAACTTTGAGCCTCTATTCTTCATTCCTGAGGAATGCCTTCTTGCTCACCTTTAGAAATTATATTAAATGAGAGAGTATATTTTGAAGAGCCTTAAACATTCCATGGGCTACAGAAATGTGTGTTGTTACTAGTAGGTTTATAAGAAATAGCAAACAATGAATACATACACAAAACACTTCAGAGTTTACAAAGTGTTTTTCATATTCATTGCCTAATCTAATCTGGCGGACACACAGACTTATAGGAAGGTATTATTATGCTAATTTCTCAGAAGATACAGTTTGAATCTACATTTTAGCCATAAAAATATGCTTTATATTCATTTAGGGATAAATGTTCTCAAATGAATTTTACAGTAATTCTTATGTAATAAAGTAATGTTTTTCTTTTATAAAGTTTGAATGCTTGAATACTGAAAACTTTCATTTACCTTGGTCTGAATGTAATATATGTATATATGTGTGTGTGTGTGTGTGTGTATGTGTGGGTCTCAGCTTGAGAGGCCCTTCAGATGTAGTACATTTCTGGTTTAATAATTTTGAAATAGATACATTTGTTTTTAAGCGCTTAAAATAAAAGTTGAGAGTGAGTGTAAACTTAGGAGTTTAGACACACTTGTATCCCATTTCTCATTTCTTTTATGATCCTGTGAAGATCAGTATCCTTACCTATGAAAGCAAGAGAAAAATTGCATACACCTCCTAGAGTTATTTTGAAAATTAATTAAATAATGTTTAAAAGGTATTTGGCTTTGAACAGCAAATAATAGCTTTTTTCTATTTTGCATCATTAATGTGAAAATATTATATAAATTAGTAGCTATTATTAATATATTTTTGACTTAACAAGAGTAAATGTAGGGAGCACTTTTGTTGTCTGGGTCTTTTGTTGGAGAAATTACTGACAAAGATTTGGTATGATTTTCTGGCCAGTGAACAATTCACAAATGAGTCCTGCTTGGGTTCCAGTTCCAAATTGCCGGTGGCTCAGAGGTTAAAGCATCTGCCTGGAATGCAAGAGACCCAGGTTCGATCCCTGGGTTGGGAAGATCCCCTGGAGAAGGAAATGGCAACCCACTCCATGGGGTCGCAAAGAGTCAGACACGACAGAATGACTTCATTTCACTAGGTTCCAGTAAATTTCAGGATCTTGATCCAGTCCGTGGTCCCAACTTGTATTTATTTCCCACATCTGCTATAACAAATCACCACAAAAATTTAGTGGCATAAAACAACAAAATGTTTAATTGTATAGTTCTGGAAGTCAGAAGTCTGAAATGGGTCTCCCTGAACTAAAATTGAGGTTTCCCACAACTGTGTTCCTTTCTGGAGGCCTTGGGGGAAATTCATTCTCTTGCCTTTTCAGCTCCTAGAGAGTGCTCACATTCCTTGACTTGTGGCCCCTTCTATCTCAAGACAACAATGTTGCATTTCTGTTATCTCTCCCACTTACTTTCCTGTCATAGTTACCTCTCCCACTTACTTTCTTTTCAGTCTCCCTTTTCCACTTTCAGTTCAGTTCAGTCGCTCAATCTGTCCGACTCTTTGTGACCCCATGAATCGCAGCATGTCAGGCCTCCCTGTCCATCACCAACTCCTGGAGTTCACCCAGACTCATGTCAGAGTCAGTGATGCCATCCAGCCATCTCATCCTCTGTGGTCCCCTTCTCCTCCTGCCCCCAATCCCTCCCAGCATCAGAGTCTTTTCCAATGAGTCAACTCTTCGCATGAGCTGGCCAAAGCACTGGAGTTTCAGCTTTAGCATCATTCCTTCCAAAGAAATCCCAGGGCTGATCTCCTTCACAATGGACTGGTTGGATCTCCTTGCAGTCCAAGGAACTCGCAAGAGTCTTCTCCAACACCACAGTTCAAGAGCATCAATTCTTCGGTGCTCCGCCTTCTTCACAGTCCAACTCTCACATCCATACATGACCACAGGAAAAACCATAGCCTTGACTAGACGGACCTTAGTTGGCAAAGTAATGTCTCTGCTTTTGAATATGCTATTTAGGTTGGTCATAACTTTCCTTCCAAGGAGTAAGTATCTTTTAATTTCATGGCTGCAGGCACCATCTGCAGTGATTTTGGAGCCCCCCAAAATAAAGTCTGACACTGTTTCCACTGTTTCCCCATCTATTTCCCATGAAGTGATGGGACCGGATGCCATGATCTTTGTTTTCTGAATGTTGAGCTTTAAGCCAACTTTTTCACTGTCCACTTTCACTTTCATCAAGAGGCTTTTGAGTTCCTCTTCACTTTCTGCCATAACGATCGTGTCATCTGCATATCTGAGGTTATTGATATTTCTCCTGGCAATCTTCATTCCAGCTTGTGTTTCTTCCAGTCCAGCATTTCTCATGATGTACTCTGCATATAAGTTAAATAAGCAGGGTGACAATATACAGCCTTGACGTACTCCTTTTCCTATTTGGAACCAGTCTGTTGTTCCATGTCCAGTTCTAACTGTTGCTTCCTGACCTGCATACAGATTTCTCAAGAGTCAGGTCAGGTATTCTGGTATTCCCATCTCTTTCAGAATTCTCCACAGTTTATTGTGACCCACACAGTCAAAGGCTTTGGCATAGTCGATAAAGCAGAAATAGATGTTTTTCTGGAACTCTCTTGCTTTTTCCATGATCCAGAGGATGTTGCCAATTTGATCTCTGGTTCCTCTGCCTTTTCTAAAACCAGCTTGAACATCAGGAAGTTCACGGTTCACATATTGCTGAAGCCTGGCTTGGAGAATTTTGAGCATTACATTATAGCATGTGAGATGAGTGCAATTGTGCGGTAGTTTGAGCATTCTTTGGCATTGCCTTTCTTTGGGACTGGAAGAAAACTGACCTTTTCCAGCCCTGTGGCCACTGCTGAGTTTTCCAAATTTGCTGGCATATTGAGTGCAGCACTTTCACAGCATCATCTTTCAGGATTTGAAATAGCTTCACTGGAATTCCATCATCTCCACTAGCTTTGTTCGTAGTGATGCTTTCTAAGGCCCACTTGACTTCACATGCCAGGATGTCTGGCTCTAGGTCAGTGATTACACCATTGTGATTATCTGGATCGTGAAGGTCTTTTTTGTACAGTTCTTCTGTGTATTCTTGCCACCTCTTCTTAATATCTTCTGCTTCTGTTAGGTCCATACCATTTCTGTCCTTTGTCAAGCCCATCTTTGCACTTTTAAGCACCCTTGTAATTACATTGGCCATGTCTAGGTAATTGATGATATTCTTCCTATTTAGTGTCAGTTTATTAGCAACCTAATTTCACCTGCATTTAATTTCCTTTCACTAAGTAATCTAATACATTCACAGTTTCCAAGGTTTAGGAAATGGACGTCTCTGGAGGGCGTGGGGAGGGTATTATCCTCCCTATGACATAGCTCCAAATAAGAGTAGGTTCAGTTCAGTTCATAGAGGATAAGAATCTGCTCCAAATCTGAATTTAGGAAAGAGGCAGGATTTGTTTCTGATTTTGAGGTCTGAACTGAGTTTTGAAACTTTAATGATTCCTATTTTTACATGGCCCTATGTACCTATCAGCTTAGAGTTTCAGACACACCTAGCCCACAAAATTATCTTTGTTTCTGGTGCTGTCATGTGAGACCAGGAAAACCAGCCCAGCTTGAGATGACAGCAGGGATTGATGACAGTTTAAAGTCTATGTCTCTCTTTTTTTTCTTCTTGTCTCCTGTGTTTTTCTTCTTTTCTGAAAACCACCTAAGAACATCCAGTGTTTACAGCATCCTTCAAATTTCCACATCAAATTTCCTAGAAAGTGAGGAGAGCTCAGTAGTGAAATAAAAACATCAGAGGATTTAGTGGCTGGGAAGGGACCCTGGGGCTCCTCAGGTGGCGCTAGTGGTAATGAAACTGTCTGCCCATGCAGGAGACACAAGAGACGTGAGTTTGATCCCTGGGTCAGGAAGATCCCCTGAAGAAGGGCATGGCAACTCACTCCAGTATTCTTGCCTGGAGAATCCCATGGACAGAGGAGCCTGGCACGTTGCAGAGTCAGACATGACTGAAGCAACTTATCACGCATGCACATACATACTACCCTGACAGTGGTAAAGGCCGTGGTCTGGGCTTGTGCAAGACACAACCATCCCTGGGTTATCCCGCCTAGACATGCGAGTATGTATAATCATATATCAGGAGTCTCCTCTGTGCCAAGTGCCTTATAGATAGCATATCTAAGTGTCATCACCATCATTTTGAAGCAAATAAAACTGAATTTTAAAGAGAATTAATAACTTGTCAAAGAATATTCACCTTAAAGTCAGGAGGGTCTGGAGTCAAATCACAGTCTCTGATTCAAAAAGCAGAGACTTTCCAGCTCCTCCAAGCCTCTTTCCTGCACATGCCTATGCTCATCACACCAGCCTGCCTTTCTAACTAGAGTGTGAACTCTTGCTGGTCTGAAGCACATCTTTTTCATGTTTCCAGCACCCAGCTTTGTGTCTGATGTGTAGTCAAGGTTCAGCAATATTTGCTTGTTTTATGAAGGTATGATTTAGTTAAGACACTGTATGGGTGTCTTAACTACAGCAGGCTGCAGAAAACCCCATAACCAGATGAGGCCATAGAAAGGCAAAATCAACTTAGGAACTTGTGGAAATTTGGCCAGGGACTTCTTCTTTCCCTCCAGGAGTCATTTACATGGTATTTGACTTGGCTTTCTGAGATATATTAATCAATCCTCTAAACTCCATTCAAGGCTCCGTGTCACTCAGTTGTAATCAACTAGTGTTTATCTACTGAGACACTTAGGAGGCAACATGGAAAATGCAGCCTTTCAATGGAGTGCTTTAATTTAACCCCTCCCATTCAGTTTCATCTAAAGCCATCTCAAGTTGTAGAGATGTACCATCTGTCCTAAAGGAGATACACTTAAAGCGAACTAACACAACACACATTTGTGGAGCTACTTATACCTAAGTGCCAAATGCTATGCTTGCACTAGGAATGGTTGAATATTAAAGACCCAACAGGACTTCCCTGGTGGTCCAGTGGTTAAAGATCCACCTGCCAATGAAGGGGATATAGGTTTGATTCCTGGTCTGGGAAGATTCCACACGCCACAGGGCAACTAAGCCCGTGCCACACAATAGTTGAGACGGCTCTCTAGAGCCCATAAGCTGCAACTACTGAAGCCCTCACGCATGGAGCCCATGCTCTGCAACAAGAGAAGCTGCTGCAATGAAAAGCCCACACACACCACCACGAGTAACCCCCGCCTGCCACAGTAGAGAAAGCTCGTGGGCAGCACCAAAGACCCAGCTCAGTGCTCCACACACAGAGGCTACAGCCTCTAGAATTGTTCAGTTTGCTAAGACTTCTCCTTTTTTGGATGACTTTTGAATATCCTGAAATATTTTTAATCATTTGAGGCTAAAAGAGTGTGTTGACAAATTATCTCCAACATAGCCAGACCAGGAAAACAAATGAATCATATAAACACTCGAAAAAGTCAGAATCCACCATCATGCCTAAGAAATGTGACAAATATGCTAGCTATTCAAAATAATTTGTTTTTCTTTTTTTAAAGCAGTTTTGGATTCACAGCAAAGTTGAGGGAGTGGTACAGAGATTTCCCATACAACCCCTTCCATCATACATGTGGTCTCTCATTGTCAACATCCCCCACTATGGTGGTGCATTTGTTACAACTGATTAGCCTACTCTGACACATCATAGTCACCTAAAGTCCACAGACCACATGAGGATTTGTTCTCGGTGTTACATATTCTGTGGGTTTAGACAAAAGTATAATAGCATATATCCATCATTATATTATCATGTACAGTATTTTCACTGCCCTGAAAATCCTCTCTGCTACATCTGTTCATCATCCCTTTGTCAACCACTGATTTTTTTTAAAGATCTTCACAGTTTTGCCTTTTCATTTAGTTAGAACCATACCATATGTTACCTTCTCAGACTGACTTCTTTCCGTTAATAAAATGCATTTAAGGGTTTTCCATGTTTTTTCTGGAGAAGGAAATGGCAACCCACTCCAGTGTTCTTGCCTGGAGAATCCCAGGGATGGCAGAGCCTGATGGGCTGCCGTCTATGGGGTCACACAGAGTCGGACGTGACTGAAGCGACTTAGCAGCATGCTTTTTCGTGGGCTAATTGGTCATTTCTTTCTAGTACTGAGTAATATTTCATTGCTATATATTCATTCATCTATAACATCTTGGTTGCTTCCAAGATTTGGCAATTGTGAATAAACTGCTATAAACATGGGAGTGCAGGTTTCCCTGTGGACACGAGTTTCCAGCTCATTTAGTTAAATATCAAGAAGTGCCATTGCTTGATCATATGGTAACTGTATGTTTAGTTTTGTAAGAAACTGACAAACTCTATTCCAAAGTGGCTGTGCCATTTTGCACCCCACCAGTACTGAATGAAATTTCTTGTTACTCCATATGCTTGTCGGCATTTGGTGTTGTCAATGTTCTGGATTTTGGCAATTCTGATAGGTATATGGGGCTTCACTTGTGGCTCAGTGATAAAGAACCTGCCTGCCAATGCAGAAGACTCGACTTTGATCCCTGGGTCAAGAAGATCCCCTTTACCTTCTGGGTAGGAAATGGCAACCGACTCCAGTATTCTTGTCTGGGAAGTCCCAAGGACAGAGGAGCCTAGTGGTCTACAGAACATGGGGTCACAAAAGAATCGGATGTAACTGAGAATGTCCAGATGTTCAAGCTGGTTATAGAAAAGGCAGAGGAACAAAAGATCACATTGCCAACATCCGTTGGATCATAGAAAAAGCAAGAGAATTAAAAAAAAAAATGTACTTCTGCTTCACTGACAACACTAAAGCCTTTGACTGTGTGGATCACAACAAATTGTGAAAAATTCTTAAAGAGACGGGAATACCAGACCATCTTACCTGCCTCCTGAGAAATCTGTATGCAGGTCAAGAAGCAATAGTTAGAACTGGACATGAAACAACAGACTGGTTCCAAATTGGGAAAGGAGTACCTCGAGGCTGTATATTGTCACCATGCTTATTTAACTTATATGTAGAGCAGAGTACATCATGTGAAATGCCAGAATGGACGAAGCACAAGCTGGAACCAAGATTGCCAGGAGAAATATCAATAACCTCAAATATGCAGATGACACCACCCTTATGGCAGAAAGTGAAGAAGAACTAAAGAGCCTCTTGATGAAAGTGAAAGAGAGTGAAAAAGCTGGCTTAAAACTCAACATTCAAAAAATGAAGATCACAGCATCTGATCCCATCACTTCATGGCAAATAGATAGGGAAACAATGGAAACTGAGAGACTTCATTTTCTTGGGCTCCAAAATCATGGCAGCCATGGTGACTGCAGCCATGAAATTAAAAGACACTTGCTCCTTGGAAGAAAAGCTGTAACCAACCTAAACAGCATATCAAAAAGCTGAGACATTACTTTGCCAAGAACGGTCTAGTCAAAGCCATGGTTTTTCCAGTGGTCATGTATGGATGTGAGAGTTGGACCATAACAAAATCTGAGCACCAAAAAATTGACGCTTTGAACTGTGGTGTTGGAGGAGACTCTTGAGAGTCCCTTGGACTGCAAGGAGATCCAACCAGTCAATC
>NW_011494771.1:2579823-2580963 GCF_000754665.1 Bison bison bison
AAAGGAAATCAGTCCTGAATATTCATTGGAAGAACTGATGCTGAAGCTGAAGCTCCAGTACTTTGGCCATGGATGCAAAGAACTGACTCATTGGAAAAGACCCTGATGCTGGGAAAGATTGAAGGCGGGAGAAGGGGATGACAGAGGATGAGATGGCTGGATGGCATCACCAGCTCTATGGATATGAGTTTGAGCAAGCTCCAGGATTTGGGGATGGACAGGGAAGCCTGGCCTGCTGCAGTCCATGAGATCGCAAAGAGTCAGACATGACTGAGTGACTGAACTTATAGTGACTAAACAACAATAGCTGTATAGTTTTTTTATAGCCCACTGTTGTTTTACATTTCACTGATGACATATGATGTGGAGAATTTTTACATGTGCTTATTTGCTATCTATATCAAATTTGTGGGTGGAGAGTTCTTCATATCTCTATACCCTTTATTATCCTTTTAGTGTCTCTATGACCTATAGTAATGTTTCCTCTTTCATTTTTAAAATTAGCAATTTATGTTCTCTATTTTTAGTAAACCTTATTAGAGGCTTATTGATCAGAGATATAGCTTTTGGATTGGTGCTTTTCTCTACTGATTTTCTGTTTTCCATTTCATTGATATCTGCTCTCAGATCAGATCAGTTGCTCAGTCGTGTCCGACTCTTTGCGACCCCATGAATCGCAGCACACAAGGCCTCCCTGTCCATCACCAACTCCCAGAGTTCACTCAGACTCACACGTCCATCGAGTCAGTGATGCCATCCAACCATCTCATCCTCTGTCATCCCCTTCTCCTCCTGCCCCCAATCCCTCCCAGCATCAGACTCTTTTCCAATGAGTCAACTCTTCTCATGAGGTGGCCAAAGTACTGGAGTTTCAGCTTTAGCATCATTCCTTCCAAAGAAATCTCAGGGCTGATCTCCTTCACAATGGACTGGTTGGATCTCCTTGCAGTCCAAGGGACTCTCAAGAGTCTTCTCCAACACCACAGTTCAAAAGCATCAGTTCTTCAGTGCTCAGCCTTCTTCACAGTCCAACTCTCACATCCATACATGACCACTGGAAAAACCATAGCCTTGACTAGACGAACCTTAGTTGGCAAAGTAATGTCTCTGCTTTTGAATATGCTATCTAGGTTGGTCATA
>NW_011494771.1:2581063-2612010 GCF_000754665.1 Bison bison bison
GCGTCTTTTAATTTCATGGCTGCAGTCACCATCTGCAGTGATTTTGGAGCCCCCCAAAATAAAGTCTGACACTGTTTCCCCATCTATTTGCCATGAAATGATGGGACTGGATGCCATGATCTTTGTTTTCTGAATGTTGAGCTTTAAGCCAACTTTTTCACTCTCCACTTTCACTTTAATCAAGAGGCTTTTGAGTTCCTCTTCACTTTCTGCCGTAAGGGTGGTATCATCTGCATATCTGAGGTTATTGATATTTCTCCCAGCAATCTTGATTCCAGCTTGTGTTTTTCCAGTCCAGTGTTTCTCATGATGTACTCTACATATAAGTTAAATAAGCAGGGTGACAATATACAGCTTTGACGTACTCCTTTTCCTATTTGGAACCAGTCTGTTGTTCCATGTCCAGTTCTAACTGTTGCTTCCTGACCTGCATACAGATTTGTTAAGAGGCAGGTCAGGTGGTCTGGTATTGCCATCTCTTTCAGAATTTTCCACATTTTATTGTGATCCACACAGTCAAAGGCTTTGGCATAGTCAATAAAGCAGAAATAGATGTTTTTCTGGAACTCTCTTGCTTTTTCCATGATCCAGAGGATGTTGGCAGTTTGATCTCTGGTTCCTCTGCCTTTTCTAAAACCAGCTTGAACATCAGGAAGTTCACGGTTGCTGAAGCCTGGCTTGGAGAATTTTGAGCATTACTTTACTAGCGTGTGAGATGAGTGCAATTGTGTGGTAGTTTGAGCGTTCTTTGGCATTGCCTTTCTTTGGGATTGGAATGAAAACTGACCTTTTCCAGTCCTGTGGACACTGCTGAGGTTTTGAAATTTGCTGGCATATTGAGTGCAGCACTTTCACAGCATCATCTTTCAGGATTTGGAATAGCTCAACTGGAATTCTATCACCTCCACTAGCTTTGTTCTAAATATCTGCTCTAAATCTTCCTATTTTTCTTCTGCTTACTTTGGATTTAATTTGTTGTAATTTTTCTAGTTTCCTGAGATGGAAACTTTATTAATTTAGATCTTTCTTCTTTTCTAATATATGCATGCAATGCTATAAATTTCCCTTTAAGCGCTGTTTTTGCTGCATCTCACAAATTTTGATAAGTTGTGTTTCATTTGATTAAAAAATATTTTTAAATTTCTCTTGAGATTTTTTCAATTCATGTAATTAGTCAGAAATCTATTATTTAAAATCCATGTATTGGGGGATTTTACATTTATTTTTCTGTTATTTATTTGCAGTTGATTTCATTCTGGTCTAAGTGCAGTTACTGTATTATTTATATTATTTTAGATTTACTAAGAAGTGTTTTATGGTTCAGAATGTGGTTTGTCTTGGTAAATGATTCTATGAACTGAGAACAATGTGGTCTTATATGAAATAGCTTATGGGTGTCAATTATATCTAGTAGATTGATAGTATTTTGAGGTCAACTGTGCCTTTCCTGATTTTCTGCCTACTGGATATCCTTTTTGATAGAAGGATGCTGAACTCTACAACTATGATAGTGGATTCATCTATCTGTCCATGCAGTTTTATCAGCTCTTGGGTAACATTGTTTGACTTTCTCTTGCTCCTCATACACATGTTAAAAATTGTTATATTTTGTCAGAGAATTGACACTCAAAATCCACGTACAGGAACATTAGTAAAGATAATAACTGTTGGAATTTGAAAAACTGCGTAGCTAGATTTCTCTGCATTTTATAACTTTGGATAAACTGTGTTTTAATTTTCATTTAGTTGAGACTATTTTTTAAATATTTGTATCCTGCATCATATCAAGCTTTGTAACCTTAAACATGGGGCTTAAGATTTCTACTTAGAGAGGTAAGTCCTTGAAAAGCATTTGCTTCTAACATAGAATGCAATCAGTTCAGTTCAATAATCACAATTAAAAGTCTGATCCAAGATGTAGCTTCCTTCATTGATACATTGTTTCAATTTAGGAGGACGTGTCTTTGCAATTATTCATTTGCATACATGTTCTTCACTGTTAGGTTAACATTATGGAAAGCATGCAGTTCTGGAAGCCATTAAACTAGCTCTCTCTTGCACTAAAGAAAGTCTCTTCCATAGATTTTCAATTTTTAATCCAGTACTTACTCTTTAATTATGAGATAAGTTGCCCTTGATTGCTTCAAAGCATCCACATATTGAAAAAATTGTGTACCTACTGGCATAACTTTTATACTTTACTGATGTTATTTCTCAATTTGCCAATGGGCTATAAGATAATTCTTGTGAAAGGAATATTTGTTATAGCTGAACAAGGTGTGGTAAAACTCCAAGACTTCCTCACGAAAGATGCTCTTTGCCAGTGTCTCCTAAGTCTTGGTCACCAGAACAGACCACAACAAAAAGTTAATTTTTCTGTTCCTGACAGGCAATTAAGAAATGTATCAATTCCTAGACACAGGATCGGAGACAAGAAATTTTAAGGCAAAGTCAGGAGACAGTGCCCAAGATCCAGCAAGGATCCATGGGCTATTTTATTCACTTATTCATGTATTCAGTGAACATGTTTTGAGCATGAACAATTTATCAGGTGTTCAGCAAAAGACAGATTCAGTGTGCCTTCAGCACTGCCACTTACATTATCTCCCTCAATTTTCACAGCAACCCAGTGAGGCAGAGATTTCCCTTCGTTCTATTTTGCAGGTGAAGAAGCTGAGCTACCCTGTAACTGGGAATGCAAATGTGATGCACCTATAGTATAAAAGAGAAGGAAATGGCAACCATGCTTCGTTCTTTGTACAACAAGGAATAAAAAGATGTACAGGATATAGTTCCTATCTCTAAGAGTTCCTATCTAAATTATCCAGTTAATTATCTAAATTAACTAATTTAGATAGTTCCTATCTCTAAGAGTAGGAGAACTTATTTGATGAGGGAGGTGGGGAGAGTGCCATATGCTTGCCAAAAAATTAATGCATTAATTGATGCTTTCAACTGTGGTTCTGCAGAAGACTCTTGAGAGTCCTTTGGTCAGCAAGGAGATCAAACTAGTCAATCCTAAAGGAAATCAACCCTGAATATTCAATGGAAGGACTGATGCTGAAGCTGAAGATCCAATACTTTAGTCACCTGATGTGAAGAGCCAACTCATTGGAAAAGACCCTATGCTGGGAATGATTGAGGGCAGGAGGAGAGGGAGCCATAGAGATAGTTGGATGGCATCATCGACTCAATGGACATGAATTTGAACAAACTCCTGGAGAGAGTGAAGGACAGGGAAGCCTGGCGTGCTGCACTCCATGGGGTTGCAAAGATTCAGACGTGACTAACAACAAAATAATGCAATATACACTGAACGCTCAATTAGAATGCAGGTTCTTAGAATAATTAGAGTCAGAAGAGCCAGATGTCACAGTAAGTTGACCAGATCAGAAAAAAGCTTTCCAGAGTGGCTCAGAGATTTCAACAGGCCCCTGAAGGATAATGTCCTAGGTTGCTAATGGGAAACTGGGTAATTTAGTCAATTCTCTCTACCTCGACCTCCACAGTTTTTAGTGGGTTGGCCAAAAAGTTCGTTCAGGCTTTCCATATCACAGAAAAACTCAAATGAACTTTTTGGCCAACCTCATACATTATTTTTAAGTCCTCTTATCCACACATATCATTTTGTCGTGTCTGAGATGTAATCTTGTTACTGAAACCCAACTTGTGTGCCAACGCACAGAAAGGCCAAACAATACCAAAACATTAGAGTCTGGAACAGAGAAAGGTGTATTGAGGACCCTGCAAGGAGATAGTGGCTCATGTCTTAAAATCCCCAAACTCCCCAAAAGCTCTCAGCAAAGCTCTTTTCTGATTGAGGTGAGAGAGGGGTGTGTGAGTTGTTGGCAAACATTTTTGGTGTCACAGTTTTTGTTTTTAAGGTCAGGTCATGGTCAGGACCTTTTCCCTGTAAATCTCCATCCAATGAAATTCTCCATTCTGAAATGAAAGGGCCATGTCCCCAGGCACAACTTTCCCCCTCTGAGGTCCAGTCCTGGCTAAGAGGAGGCAGGTCTCAGCTGGCAGTTCCCTCAGGGCCAGGCCCCCAGACCCTGAACTGCAATCCATGCTTGCAAGGAACCAGATGCCCAGGACCCAGCTGGCCCTCAGGCTCCTCAGGCTGCCCAAATAGGGGAGGGGAGGGCCCAGGTCCCACAGACTGTGACCCATGCAGATGGCCGATGCCATGAGGTTGCAGAGGCAGGGATGAGGGAGAGGTTCATTCATTACTGCCTCAAGGCCTGGGTCCAGCCAGTGGGTGGCCTTGGCGAGGACTCTGGAGCCCTGTGGGACACAGCACCCAGCCTCTTCCCTGGCCCCCCAGATCACCTGCTGGCCTGAGACCAGGTGAGTTGGAGGGCCCTGGGGAGAAGGCGGGGATCTGCCTCTTACCTCACTCCCCGCCTGACAACCACCATTCCACCAACCGTTGGCTGAATGGGCCACTAATGGCCGCTCACTGACAGTTGCTCACCTGGGGCGGAGCCCACTGTGGTGCCAACCAATGACTGAGCAGGACCACTAATGGTTATTCACTGACAGTTGCTTGCTTGGGGAAGGGGCCGGCTGTGGCACCCAATGGATTAGTGACCATTAGTGGTCTCATGGTAACCGCTGCCTGGTAATGGATTTTGGGTAACACTGCACAGCAACAGCTGCATGCCAAGAGCTGCCCACGGCAGCTACTACAATCTCACAAACCCCACCTAGTTATATCGTCTCCAGCAATCATTTCTAAATAGTATGGAAACGGTGATTATTCCTAGACCATACAAGGAGATTATAACCAAGAGAAACTTGCTGTTCTTGGCTTTTCCTCTCCAATTCTGAATACATCATATATGACTATGCCCTTAAAGCTTTCATTGCACTCAATCATCCATAGCTTTGAATTGCTGCAAACGCATCTCTGTCAGAGTCAACCCTGTGGTCTTGGGGTCGATGTTACCACACACTAATCCCTGTGGGTATTTTCTGACGTCCCTTTTGGGTCGTACAAGTAATGAATCATCTTCGAAACTACCAGGTTCTGCTTTCTTTTCCTCTGAGGCTTCTTGCAGACTTTACTTTCCATTTGCCAAGAACTCCAGTAATTTAGGAAATTCAGCAATATGCCCGTTCACTCCAAGGAAAAGATTTTCCTATTTCCCCATGAAGGTCGTGTGTCTCTTCCTTCTCCCTTCTTGTGGCATATACTTCTGAAATCTAGGAAGTACCCCACAATGGCATTATTTGGAGCTATAAAGTGCCTCAGGTGAGTTGCAACATATTTTCAGCCCTTTATTTCTTCTGTAAAGTTATAGAGAGTTCGACTGAATGAGTGGTTTTGCACAATAGTTAAAAGTCCAAAGCAGAGTTAGCCTTGATTTAAATCCTGTCTGACATATGAGCCTGAGTAAGCTTCTGACCTTTCTAAACTTTTATCTCTTGACTTGTAAAATGGAAAAAAAAAAAAAAAAAACAATTATAAGGATTAAATGAGAAACTTTATGCCAAACGCTTAGCACAGTGCTTTACATTTTCAGTTCAGTTCAGTAGCTCAAACGTGTCCGACTCCTTATGACCCCATGGACTTCACCATGCCAGGCTTCCCTGTACATCACCAACTCCCGGAGTTTACACAAATTCATGTCCATTGAGTCAGTGATGCCTCCAACCATCTCATCCTCTGTCATCCCTTTTTCCTCCCACCTTCAATCTTTCCCAGCATCAGGGTCTTTTCCAAAGAGTCAGTTCTTCGCATCAGGTGGCCAAAGTATTGGAATTTCAGCTTCAGCATCAATCCTTCCAATGAATAGTCAGGGCTGGTTTCCTTAAGGATTGACTGGCTGGTTGGATCTCCTTGCAGTCCAAGAGACTCTCAAGAGTCTTCTCCAACACCACCATGCAAAAAGAGCATCACTTCTTTGGCGCTCAGCTTTCTTTATAGTCCAACTCTCACATTCATACATGACTACTGGAAAAACCATGGCTTTTACTAGATGGACCTTTCTTTGACTAGACAGACCTTTGTTGGTTGGCAAACTAATGTCTATGCCTTTTAATATGCTATCTAGGTTGGTCATAACTTTCCTGCCAAGGAGTAAGCATCTTTTAATTTCATGGCTGCAGTCATCATCTGCAATGATTTTGGAGCCCAAGAAAGTAAAGTCTCTCACTGTTTTCACTGATCTTCGTTTTCTGAATGTTGAGTTTTAAGCCAGCTTTTTCACACTCCTCTTTCACTTTCATCAAGAAGCTCTTTAGTTCTTCTTCACTTTCTGCCATAAGGGTAGTGTCATCTGCATATTTGAGGTTACTGATATTTCTCCCAGCAATCTTGATTCTAGCTTGTGCTTCATCCACCCTGGCATTTTGCATGATGTACTCTGCATATAAGTTAAATAAGCAGGGTGACAATATACAGCCTTGACGAATTCCTTTCCCAATTTGGAATCAGTCTATTGTTCCATGTCCAGTTCTAACTGTTCCTTCTTGACCTGCATAGTACATCATGCAAACTGCCAGGCTGGATGAAGCACAAGCTAGATTACTCAGGAGGCAAGTCAGGGGGTCTGGTATTCCCATCTCTTTCAGAATTTTCCAGTTTGTTGTGATCCACAGATTCACAGGCTTTGGCATAGTCGATAAAGCAGAAGTAGATATTTTTTTTTTTTGAACTCTCTTGCTTTTTCGATGATCCAATGGACATTGGCAATTTGCTTTCTGGTTCCTCTGCATTTTCTAAAACCAGCTTGAACATCTGGAAGTTCACGGTTCACGTACTGTTGAAGCCTGGCTTGGAGACTTT
The DNA here is from genome assembly GCF_000754665.1 of Bison bison bison. Lineage (NCBI taxonomy): Eukaryota > Metazoa > Chordata > Mammalia > Artiodactyla > Bovidae > Bison > Bison bison. The sequence continues at coordinate 2,587,857 of NW_011494771.1, forward strand.
TGAGCATTACTTTGCTAGCATGTGAGATGAGTGCAATTGTGCAGTAGTTTGAACATTCTTCAGCAATGCCTTTCTTTGGAATTGGAATGAAAACTGACCTTTTCCAGTCCTGTGGCCACTGCTGAGTTTTCCAAATTTGCTGGCATAATGAGTGCAACACTTTCACATCATCATCTTTTAGGATTTGAGATAGCTCAACTGAAATCCCATCACCTCCACTAGCTTTGGTCATAGTGATGCTTCTTAAGTCCCAGTTGACTTCACATTCCAGAATGTCTGGCTCCAGGTGAGTGATCAAACCATCATGGTTATCTGAGTCATGAAGATCATTTTTTGTACAGTTCTTCTGTGTATTCTTGCCACCTCTTCTTAATATCTTCTCTTATATTAGGCCCATACCACTTCGGTCCTTTATTGTGCTCATCTCTGCATGAAATGTTCCCTTGGTATTGCTAATTTTCCTGAAGAGATCTCTAGTCTTTCCCATTCTATTGTTTTCCTCTATTTCTTTACATTTGATCCCTGAGGAAGGCTTTCTAACCTCTCTTTGCTATTCTTTGGAACCCTGCATTCAAATGGGTATATCTTTCCTTTTCTCCTTTGCCTTTCGCTTCTCTTCTTTTCTCAGCTATTTGTAAGGCCTCCTCAGACAACAGTTTTACCTTTTTGCATTTCTTTTTCTTGGGGATGGTCTTGATTACTTCCTCTTGTACAATATCATGAACCTCCGTCCCTAGTTCTTCAGGCACTCTGTCTATGGGATCTAGTCCCTTTAATCTGTTTCTCACTTTCACTGTATAAACATAAGGGATTTGATTTAGGTCACACCCGAATGGTCTAGTGGTTTTCCCTACCTTCTTCAATTTAAGTCTGAATTTGGCAATAAGGAGTTCATGATCTGAGCCACAGTCAGCTCCCTGTCTTGCTTTTGCTGATGGTATAGAGCTTCCCTGTCTTTGGCTGCAGAGAATATAATCAATCTGATTTCGGTGTTGACCATCTGGTGATGTCCATGTGTAGAGTCTTCTCTTGTCTTATTGGAAGATGGCGTTTGCTATGACCAGTGTGTTCTCTTGGCAAAACTCTGTTGGCCTTTGACCTGCTTCATTTTATACTCCAAGGCCTAATTTGCCTGTTACTCCAGGTATCTCTTGACTTCCTACTTTTGCATTCCAGTCCCCTATGATGAAAAGGGCATCTTTTATGGGTGTTAGTTCTAGAAGGTCTTGTAAGTCTTCATAGAACTGTTCAACTTCAGCTTCTTCAGCATTATTGGTCGGGGCATAGACTTGGATTACTGTAATATTGAATAATTTTCCTTGGAAACAAACAGCAATCATTCTTTTTGAGATTGCATCTAAGTACTGCTTTTCGGACTTCTGTTTACTATGATGGCTACTCCATTTCTTCTAAGGGATTCTTGCCCACAATAGTAGATAAAATAGTCATCTGAGTTAAAGTCACCCATTCCAGTCCATTTTAATTCACTGATTCCTAAAATGTCAATGTTCACTTTTGCCATTTCCTGTTTGACCATTTTCAATTTGCCTTGATTCAAGGACCTAGCATTCCAGGTTCTTATGCAATATTGCTTTTTGCAGCATGTGACTTAACTTCTATCACCAGTGACATCCACAACTGGGTGTTGTTTTTGCTTTGGTTCTGTCTCTTCATTCTTTCTGGAGTTATTTCTCCACTGGTCTCCCATAGCATATTGGGCACCTACTGACCTGGGGAGTTCATCTTTCAGCATCCTATCTTTTTGCCTTTTCATGCTGTTCATGGGGTCCTCAAGGCAAGAATACTGAAGTGGTTTGCCATTCCATTCTCCAGTGGACCACGTTTTGTCAGAACTCTCCACCATGACCCATCCATCTTGGGTGGCCCTACATGGCATGGCTCATAGTTTCATTGAGTTAGATAAGGCTGTGGTCCATGTGATCAGTTTGGTTAGTTTTCTGTGATTGTGGTTTTCATTCTGTCTGCCCTCTGATGGATAAGGATAAGAGGCTTATGGAAGCTTCTTGATGGGAAAAACTGACTGAGGAGGAAATTGGGTCTTGTTCTGATGGGTGGGGCCATGCTCAGATGGGTAGGGCTGTGTTCCCTCCCTGTTGTTTGACCTGAGGCTAAACTATGCTGGAGGTAATGAAGATAATGGTGACCTCCTTCAAAAGGTCTCATGCAAGCACTGCTGAACTCAGTGCCCTCGACCCTTCAGCAGGCCACCACCGGAGACTCCTGGACACCCATGGCCAAGTCTGGGTCACTCTCTAGTGGGATTACTGCTTCTTTCTCCTGGGTCCTGGTGCACACAAGGTTCTGTTTGTGCTCTCCAAGAGTCTGTTTCCCCAGTCTTGTGTAAGTTCTGAGGGCTCTATGGTGGGTTTAATGGCAACTTCCTCCAAGAGGAAGTGCTTTACACACTGAATATACTAACTGTCGACATCTTATTCTGATTCATGTGTTCATCAAGTATTTATTCAGGACTCCCTGCTCACCTCTATGACAGTCACTAAATATAAAGGGGTGAATAAGACTATCATAGTCTCTGCTTGTTGGCTAGTTATAGCTCCTTTAGTTGGTTAATGACATGGATGAACCAACACCTTCCTCTAAGTCTGATCAGTTTTATCTCCCTCATATTTTTCACTCCCCACCTCTCTCTTTGATCTCACTTTTGTTGCCCATATGGGGAGGGCAAGAGGAAGGGAAGGCATTGGTATATTTATTAGGCACTTATTATGGGCCAGGGATCATGAGAAATCTTTTTCAGAAAAATAAATGCAGCCTGCTGTAACACAGGGTAGGAATGCAACCAGAGGCGTGCTCGCCCACTCAATGTCAGCTTGTGAATGAACCTCTTCAGAGGGTGAGTGGCAGGCCAGTTTTTCCACAGGAAACCCATCCTGTGGCTCAACTACATAAACCATGACATGTGTCACAGTAGCCCTCTAGTTCTCTGAGAAAAGGAAAGTAAGAAGGGAGTATTTTTACATTGCTAAACAGAATTGCACCCTTGATTCAGCAAGAGAGTTATAGAGACAAAATCAACAAGAGCAATACTACTTATATTTGTGCAATAATAATGAAGTAATCCTACCTTTATGAAACATTAATTGATGTTACTGACAATCCTATGGGATAGACAGATAATGTATTATTATCTCCCTTTTATAGATGAAAAACTAACCCTGAGAAGCAGAAGAAATTTTGCAAGGACACACCAATACTGTATGATGGCATGAGAACATTTTCCTGCCAGATTATACTCCCATTGAGGGCAGGGTCTACCATCTTTCAGGGCAAGCCTTTGAAGAGATTAGCCTTAGAATATGGGATTCAGCACATTCCCATTGAAAGTTTCAAATCCTGGCTGTTCCACTCACTTGCTGACCAACGTTGGAGAAACCACAGAAACTCCCAGGGTCAGATTCCTTATCCAGAGAATAAGGATTTTTTTTTTTAAGTTTTTTTTTTTTTTTGATGTGGACCATTTTTAAAGTCTTTATTGAATTTGTTAAAATACTACTTCTGTTTTATTTTTTGATATTTTGGGCTGCATGTGAGATCTTAGCTCCAGTACCAGGAATCGAACCTGCACCCCCTGCATTGGAAGACAAAGTCGTAACTCCTGGCCCACGAAGGAAGTCCGAATAGGGATTAAAATGACTACCTGGGAGCACTCTTGTCCTCACAATGGGACCGTATACAAAAAGGGCTTAGTCCAGGGTGTGTAGAAAGGACTCATTATACACCTGTAATCATAGTTGCTTTCTTTTCCTTACCTTCCTCCTCTTCTTTCTTGTTCTCCTTCCCTTCTTCTCTTCCTTCCCAGTACTGAATTGTTGTTTCTATCACTGTACTACTATTTTTAATGCTATTTAGCAGGCTTGTGAAATAGGTACATGGTTTGGCATTGTAGTTCCAGCTCTACTATTAATACTCCTTAGCCTTCTTGATTTTGCTGAACTAGGAGTCAGAGGATATATATTTCTGGGCTGAGTCTAATCGCAAAACCATCTTGAAAATGGCAGGGATGCTTTTCTAGACTGAGACAAATAGCCCATTTTTTTTCTCATTCATTAATTACTTTTGAATGCAGCCAGCCAGCCTCTAATTCATATATCTCTAAATCTGTATTAAATGAACAGGACTCCCATTTAGTCATGATTAACATGAGGAGCTTGCTGTCTTGTTAGTTGATGTAGCTGGGAGTCTTGCCTATAAGTCACATCCTCCCTCCTATTCAAACAAGCAATAGCGGTCATTTGTTTATTCAAACCACTGTTTCATTTACAGTTATAGGCCAAAGCAAACAGACTCTCCAACATCAAATGAACTCAGATGGTGTTCCTCTCTTGGAGGCATGTAGCAGTAACACCTCAGAACCGTGGAATTGGATCACGGGGTTGCTATTGCAGCTGGGAAATGTCAGGGATGGCTGGGTGCTTTCCTAAGCATCTTGTTATCATCTTCTGCCATGGTGGTGGTGGTGGTTTAGTTGCTAAGTGGTGTCCAACTCTTGCAACCCCATGGATTATAGCTTGCCAGGCTCCTCTGTCCGTGGGATTTCCCGGACAAGATTACTAGAGTGGGTTACCATTTCCTTCTCCAGCCAGCTGCCATATCACAGAGGAAAGGGAGAGAACCTGGGCCATGGGTGAATCTGTGGAGTCTTATCTGTCTAATGGATAGTTATAGTTATATCTTCTTCTTGTGTCTTGGCTTCTTCATCTTTAAAACGGGTTAGTAATACTTGAGTTGTTAGTTGGGAGAATTATAAGTGCTTTATAGTGTCTGACATGATATTTGTCACATTTGTTGCTGTTCAGTTGCTAAGTCATGTCCGACTCTTTGTGACCTCGTGGACTGCAGCACACCAGGCTTCCCTGTCCTTCACTACCTCCTGGAGTTTGCTTAGATTCATTTCCATTGAGTGGGTAATGCTTTGCAACCATCTTATCCTCTGCTTCTCTCTTCTCCTTTTGCTTTCAGTCTTTACCAGCATCAATGTCTTTTCCAATGAGTTGGCTCTTCACATCACTTAACCATCAGTCCAATATTTGTCATGTGACACTTGGTCAAAAAAAAAATCTTATCTTCTATTTTATAATTTTTATTGGAATATAGTTGCTTTACAATATTGTGTTATTTTCTTCTGTACAGCGGAGTGAATCAGCTGTACATATAGTTAGCTAAATAAGTTGTTTTTTCTACCAAGCAAATGTGGATAGTTCCAGCACCAAAATGTGAGTTGTGGGCTATATCACCCTCCTCCAGACTCTAAGACTCAGCCTCAGCTTCACTTCTCAAATCCTGGATGCAGTGTATCTGTTGTCCCCTGTCCTTGAGAGTCCACTTTGGTGTTGATAGCCTCAGTGGGTTTCCAGGGCTTCCCATCCAAGCAGACAGTCTGGCATTGACCTCTTTGCTTCTAATTACCAAATTAGCCATCCTACAAAGTGTGAATAGACACATTCCTACTCTCTGTTATGCTCATGGTATGATTTGTTACTCAAGCATACAGTATCTAGAGCATACCTTGTGTATTAGGGTTCTCCAGAGAAACAGAACCAATAAATTAATTAAATACATAAATAAATTTATTTATTTGTTCATTTATTTATTTATAATGAAAAAGTGGCTGACAAGGTTATCGAAGTTGAGAATTCCAATAATGCATCCTATGCCAGTGGGAGGCATAGAAAAACCAGTGGTATAATTCAGCCCAGGTTCAAAGGCATGAAAACTGAGGAAGACAATGGTGCCAGTCCCAGTTCAGGGCAGGAGAAAGTGAGCTGAGATATTTCATCTCAAGTGTGAGGCAGAAAAGAAAAGGTGTCAAATTCCTTCTTCTTCAGTCTTCTGTTTTATTCTGGCCTTCAATAGATGGGATGATTCCCACTCACAGAGGGAAGGGTGTTTTACTGAGTCTACTGTGCTAATCTCATCTGGAAACACCTTCACAGACACCCACAGAAATAATATTTAATCTGGGTATATGACTCAGTCAAAATGACACATACACTTTACTATCACACCCTGTTCTTTAACCAGTATTTATAAACACCACTAGAAGAGCTGGGACAACCACACTGAAGGGTGAGCTCTTCCACTCTTCTCTAAATCACATCTCCCCTTTGCTCTTCCATGATCCTCAGGGCTTGTTGATTATGCAGTAAAGATCTACCAGTCTCCATTTCTTTTCTTTCCTGATCTGCCTTCTCAGCCCTTTCAGTCAGGATGTTAAGGTTGGCAGACACATTAATTAATGGTTGAACCCTCAAGGATGAAGGTAGCTCAAGTTATTGTTCCTCATTTCCATTCTCTCAAGACTCTTCAGAGCACATGCAAATCAGTGGATGTTGGTGGACACATCAGAAGAGGCAGAATGTGGGCTCAGTCACTCAGACTCACTGGTCATATCAGAATCTGGGTTCTGACTCAGTAAGGACCTCTTCATATGGACCTTTAAAGTCACAAAGTTTTTGAGAGCAGAAGAGGACTTCCAGGACTCCTGTCTTCTGATCCCTTAATCGATGACACATCATGGTCTTAATTAGAGACTGAAATGAAGCAGCAGTAAGTACTGAGTTACAAAGCTCTTACTGAGTGCTGGATGCAGAGGTAAATACTTCATAAGTTTTTATCTCCTGAAGTCAGCTCAATGAAGTACACATAATTAAAATCCTCTCTTAAATGATAAGATATCCAAGGAGGGTTAGAAACACGCCTCAAATCACCCATCTGAGATGAAGAAAGATGATAGGTCGGTATCTTGCCAAATTCAAAGAAACCTTTATGCCCTATTGACTGAATATGAAGAATTTACTATAGTGTTTGACCCACAATATGCTTTTGATAAATTATTACTGTCTCATGCAAGGCTAGTTATATTTGAGAACCCCTTGAAGAAAAGTGGCCTTTTTCTGCTTTTTTCCCCTCATCATTGTCTCATATATATTACAAATACCAGCCCAGGTGATTTGATTTTGATGCTGTGTACCTCTGGAATGGACATAAGTACAAATTTAGTGTTGCCTTCAGGTATTAAGTGGTCAATTCTCTAGTGTAGAGCAACCATGATGTATATTTTAATATGTTAATGAATAAGAAACAAAAGAAAATCTTTGCTCAGATTTGCTAGAGCCAACCCTCATTAAGCTTCATGAAATTCAGAGTTCAGGAGCAATCAATGAGGAAATAAAATTTAAAATAAAATAAAATTTTATAAAAAAGAACAACTGGTTGAATATTTCCATAGCCTGAGAAAGTTAGTTTAGTGAACTTCACCAACTGTGATGTAAGTCTTGCTCACCAAGATTGAATAAATATGTTAGTACGTTGTATTCCCCATCACTTTGCTGAGCTTGCACACAAGGTCATACATGAAAATAAGATCAAAAGTGACAACTAGGCAATCTAAGTAAAGTTCAATTGGTTGGTTTGCCCTGTCAGCGAGCCTTCTTTCAGAGGAGACACTGAATCTTTTCCTAGCTCTGAATGCTACAAGTTTTATTCTTGGCCTTTGCTATATATGCCAAATTTAATTAATGTGAGTAAGTGAATCAGCTTAGAAAGAAAGAGGGTCAACCTGACTGATATTAGATTAGCTGGATCCTACATCTTCCATCTTCCATGAATTATTTATACTGTTTGATCCCAGTTTTGAAAGAGAAAAATCTGAACATCTTTTTTTTAAACATTTATTAGGATAATCGAATAAGTTAATTCTCAACAAAGCAACTATTTCTGGGTGTTTTCAAATGGCACTTCTCCTTTGTGTTGGAAAGAAACTTCTATGTAGGATGATCAAATGAAACAAATATGTACTCTGATTTAGACCAGAGTAATCAGAACCATCCCTAGTATAAAACTGAGTCACTGCCTTTGGAGAACTGCAAAGCGAGCATAAGCTTTGAAATCATTATAGACTTAGGATTTAATCTTGACTTTGCCCCTAACTCACTGTGTGACCTTGAGAATCCTGTATCAGACTCTTAGTTTCTGTTTTGGTCAAATAAGAAAACTGGTAATCACCTTGCAACTGATTTGAGGATTAGATGAGATAATGTCCATGTTGCAGTTGCTCAATAAATGTTACTAGTCATTATGACTAGTTTTGCTATGACTATTTTGCTTCTGTCTTCTAAACTATACTGTCTTCTAAACCACATGCTGGGAAAACTAATGGAGCAGAGCAAGGACACAGCGAAATATTAGTCAGCCATAAAAAAGAATGGGACATTGCCATTTGCAATGACATGGATGAACCTAGGGATTATTATACTAGTGAAGTAGGTCAGACAAAGAAAGACAAATATTATGTTATCATTAATATGTGAAATCTAAAATATAATATAAATATACTTATTTACAAAACAGAAATAGACTCACTGACATAGAAAACAAACTAAACAGTTACCAAATGGGATGTGGGGGAGGGCTACATTAAGTGTTTGGGATTAACAGATACACACTACTCTGTATAAAACAGGGACTTCCTTGGTCATCCAGTGGCTAAGACTTGCACTCCCAATGCAGGGGCCCCAGTTGGGAAACTAGATCCCACATGCTGCAACTAAAGATTCTGCATGTCTCAACAAAGATCAAAGATTCTATGTGCCACAACTAAGACCTGGAGCAGCCAAATATTTTTTTTTTTAATTTAATAAAAAAATAAAATAAACAATGGGCTTCCCAGGTGGCACTGGTGGTAAGGAATCCACCTGCAATGCAGAAGATTTAAGAGACCTGGGCTCTATCCCTGGGTTGGAAAGATCCCCTGGAGGAGGGCATGGCAACCCACTCCAGTATTCTTGCCTGGAGAATCCCATAGACAGAGGAGCCTGGTGGGCTACAGCCCATGGGGTCACACAGAGTTGGACATGGCTGAAGTGACTTAGCATGCATGCAAGGTCCTACAGTGTAGTACATATTCAATATCCTATAATAACTACAATGGAAAAAATCAGACAATGTGTATATATGTATGTGTGTGTGTACATATATGTATATATAAAACTGAATCACCTTATTGTACATCTTAAACTAACACAGCATTGTAAATCAACTGTACCTTGATTAAGAAAAAACAAATACAACTATCTCAAACTGAAGTCAATGCATTCAAGGAAAATAGGAGATTCTGAAGTTCTATGATCTCAAAGAGAGTTATGAGATGTCCCTGGAACAGTAATGGTTCAGAGAAGTGTTGAATATTGAGAAAGGTACAGGCAGATGAATAGGGGAGGGGTGGCGATGAAAACCAGGGACCCGTTATTGCTTTGCAGTGGGAAGCAGCCTGAGAGAGATCAAGGTGGCTTTTCAAACACCACCTCTGCTGAAATCCAAATCCAGAGGAAGCAAAATCAATTTATTTCTTTCAAAGTAGCTTCCTGATTTCCATTAGGTTCCCTGCCTGCTTTTCATTAGATGAACTACCTATATTCCATCAGATGTAATCAAATTTGTTCAGAGCACTTACAGAAAAAATCTGTATTTAGTGAAGTCTGATCAAACAGAGAAGGTGCTCTTCTACTACACCATGCTGAACAGGACAAGAGGAATTCCTGTAATGTAACCAAGAAATCTGCTGTGTTGACATCTGTTTGGTTAATCTGTGAAGCCAGTCCATGTATAGGTTGGACTGTATTCAGAGAAAGCAGTAACCAGGGAGCTGGCTGTACATTCAGAAGAGAGGATGTTGCTGAAAGAGCCGAGTAATGAAAAGAGCATTGAATTTCAAGTTACACCAAAATTCTAGCCTCTGTTTCAACAGTGGTCAGGAAACTTGTCCTCCTTGATCCTCTGTGTGCTCAAAAAAGATGGAGCTTGATGACATGCTTTCTTTGATTCTCTTCTTATTCTAAATAACATGGGTTATCCTGCAACCCTGGCAGAAAGTAGGGCTAACTCTTCACAGTTAGAGCCAGAGACAATCATCTAAGCTGCTCACAGACCAACTGTAGCCTCTGAAAAAATGCAGCGAATTAGAATCCCTCACTGTTGAATTTACACTTATGGTAGGGCCTTCTGTGCTGTTCTTTCTAATGGGGAACTCATCCCATTCCAGGAACTTGATTGGAATTTATGCTTTAAAGAGATGACTTAGGGACTGTCGTACAGAGTGAAAAAGTGAAAATGTTAGTTTGCCATCCCATGGACCATAGCCTGTCAGGCTCCTCTGTCCATGGGATTCTCCAAGAAAGAATACTGCAGTGGGTTGCCATGCCCTTCTCCAGGGGATCTTCCAAACCCAGAGATTGAACCTGGGTCTCCCTCATTGCAGGAGAATTTTTTACCAGCTGAGCCAACTGGGAAGCCCGTACAGAGTAAAGTAAGTCAGAAAGAGAAAAACAATTATCATATTAATGCATATTGTGGAATCTAAAAGAATGGTACAGATGATCTTATTTGCAAAGCAGAAACAGAGACATGGACATAGAGAACAAATGTATGGATACCAAGGGAGGGGGAAAGGAGAGGGCTTGGATTGGGAGATGGATTGAAATACATACATTATTGATTCTATGTATAAATTTGGTAACTAATGAAAATCTACTGCATAACTCAGGGCAACTCTACTCAATGATCTTTGGTGACCTAAATGAGAAGGGAATCTAAAAAAGAAGAGATAAACGTACACATATAGCTGATTCATTTTTCTCTACAGTAAAAACTAACACAACATTGTAAAGCAAACTATACTCCAATGAAAATTAATTTAAAAAACAACTATACAATCACTTATACTCCATAATAAATTCATAAATACATGTGAAAAAAATAAGATGAATTACTCTGACATTTGATAGGGTAGTATTATTTAAAACATTCTCAGGCACTAATCTGGCGAATGAGCAGGACTCCTTCAAGTGTGATATAAAAAGAACAGAATAAATCAGTACTCTGTCTGCATTGGGCTTCTCTGGTGGCTCAGGTGGTAAAGAATCCACCTGCAATGTGGGAGACCTGTTGGGAAGATTCCCTGGAGGAGGGCATGGCAACCCACTCCTGGAAAATCTCCATGGACAGCAGAGCCTGGCGGGCTGCTGTCCATGGGGTCGCAAAGAGTCAGACACGGCTGAGTGACTAAGCATAGCATAGTTCTCTGCATTAACTGAGTGTGAAGTTTGCATATGCTTTATGGTAGCGATATTATTCTGTTGGAGCATATGCAACTCGAACTCCTCCAAAACCCTCAACTGGGAGATCACATTGCAGGATTTAACTGATGACCCTACTCCATGCTTCCTTGTTGTTTCTGGCCTATTTGTTTGAGGGTGTTGAAGTCTTACTGTTTCTGAATATTTCATCCAATATTTAATGAGCTCTTCTAGCATTCAGCCATATATACATTAACCATGTCCAGTTTTGTTCATGTTTTCAAACTACCAATTTATGCACTTACCTATGTCATGCATGTGGGCAGTCCCCCTGTAAATTTACCTAAGTTGATCAAGGTCAGTTTCTGCTGGCTACCACCCAAAGAAACCAGTGTTATAATTCTACCACATTGATTCTCTTCGACTCTTCCCAATTTGATGTCTTAGTTCCCTGCCTCGGAAATTCACCAGCACAGTGCTTGTCCCTTAATACAGAATCGAATCGAGTTGGTGTCTGACCAGGGTGGCCTAGGTTCCAGTTAATACACAATAACTATGAAAAGTGGCTGACTCTGTTTGATTATCAAAATATTTGAGGGCTTAGAGAAGATCTCTGTTAGGATTTGTGAACAAAAGGATCATCGCAAGAATAGAATTCTGCAATAGAAAAACTGTTGGTTTTGAATCTCCTCTGTGTGCCCGCTAGCAAGTTACTCACGCTTACTAAGCCTCAGTTTCTTCAGACAAAAGAAATTCATAATATTGATGCCACGCATTGATGAAGGATTAGGGTAAATGCCTCTCTTTTCAATCATTTCTCCTTTCTTCTATTCTCTTCTCCCATCTCTTCCTTTATTCCTTTTGCTTACTCAGGCTTCTCTTTTTATGCTTTGTCTTGTCTTCTATTGTTATGTTATTATTTTTGTTCTCTCTTTTCATTATTTTTACAAAAAACAATAACTTCCACCCCTTTAATGGTTATGATGGTTTCTCTGTTCCTGCCCAGCATCACTTCCCCCTCTTTTCAAAATTGTTAAACACACTTTACATAGATTGGAGGATTACCTTATGTCATGTTATTATGGCGAGATTTTCAATTAAATTGCCCTGATTTCTTCCAGTAAAAATGGTGAGTCAGGGGCACAAGATAAGACAGTTAGATACTTTCTTCTTAAATAGGATGGCACAAACATGGAACCCCCACTGTAGATTCATCCCATCCTTGCACCCTAGACTGATCCTGGTACTTTCCCATTTTGATTTTGCAGTTGTTTTTATATTATTATTATTATTTCAACAAGCTGCTCCATGTTCTTAGCAAATCTCCCTTTTTGCTTAAGTTAACTAGAATGTGTTTATATAGCTCATTTCTGAAAATCTCTTCATGACTCACCCCTCCTTTTTCTCCCAGAAGAGCTTCCTTTACCTCAACTGCAGCTGCTCAACCCAAACATATAATAGAAAACACAAATATTTGTATTTGTATTGTAAAGCAGAAGAGACCTGCTTCACAGAACAAATGTGGATGTCAACCTGTATCTGAAAACCCTTGGTTAGTATGAGATCCAACACAGCCTGCATGCCTCTTCCATGCCACCAAAGTGGGCTCTCGTGGCTAGAGGAGTATAGAGGAAGTATTTCAGTGTCTTCTGAAAAAGACCTAGGAAGAATCTGGCCAATGTCAAATGCTCTTCTAAGATTTTAGACAGCAGATGTGGGGTATGGAAGTCCCCTGGCTCACAGGATGTGGAAGTTACTTCCTTGACTTTCTTATGATCCAAGATCACAGAGGCATATTTGATCATTATTTGGGTCCCTTGATCTGCCTTCTCCCAGAAATGTTACTGACTAGTTCCACCTTCAACTGAAGCTCCATTCTGTGAACCCTGTTGTTCTATTTTTCATGTGCATGCACATACACACACACACACACCCTTAAAATTAGTTTTACTTTTATTTTTTCTGTTTAATTTATTTTTTATTTAAGTATAATTGCTTTAAATAATTTTGTTGTTTTCTGTCAAACCTCAACATGAATCTCCTCCCTTTTGAACCTCCCTCCCATCTCCTGCTGCACCTCACCCCTCTAGATTGACAGTGAAGTCACTCACTTGTGTCTGACTCTTTGTCAATCCCATGGACTGTAATGGCACCCCACTCTAGTACTTTTGCCTAGGAAAATCCCATGGACGGAGGAGCCTGGTAGGCTGCAGTTCGTGGGGTCGCTAGAGTCAGACATGACTGAGCGACTTCACTTTCACTTTTCACTTTCATGCATTGGAGAAGGAAATGGCAACCCACTCCAGTGTTCTTGCCTGGAGAATCCCAGGGACGGGAAGCCTGGTTGGCTGCCATCTATGGGGTCTCACAGAGTCGGACATGACTGAAGCGACTTAGCAGCAGCAGCAGTAGTCTACCAGGCTTCTCTGTCCATGGGATTTTCCAGGCAAGAGTACTGGAGTGAGTTGCCATTTCCTTCTCCAGGGGATCTTCCTGACCCAGGGATCAAACCCAGGTCTCCTGCATTGCAGGCATACGCTTTACCCTCTGAGCCACCAGGGAAGCCCCTAGATTGACAGAGAGCCCCTGTTTAAGTTTCCTGAGCCATACAGCAAATTCCCATTGGCTATCTATTTTACATATGGTAATGTAAGTTTCCATGTTACTCTCTCCATACATCTCACCCTTTCCTCCCCTCTCCCCAGGTCCACAGTTGATTCTCTATTTCTGTTTCTCCATTGTTGCCCTGTAAGTAAATTCTTCAGTACCATTATTCTAGATTCCATATATATGCGTTAGAATACAATATTTATCTTTCTCTTTCTGACTCACTTCACTCTGTATACTAGGTTCTAGGTTCATCACCTCATCAGAACTGACTCAGATGTGTTCCTTTTTTGGCTGAGTAATATCCCGTTGTGTATATGTACAACAACTTCTTTATCCATCATCTGTCAGTGGACATCTAGGTTGCTTCCATGTTCTAGCTATTGTAAATAGTGCTGCAATGAACAATGGGATATATGTGTCTCTTTCAATTTTGGTTCCCTCAGGATATGTGCCTAGGAGTGGGATTGCTGGGTCATATGGTAGTTTTATTCCTTGTTTTTTAAGGAATCTCCATACTGTCTTCCATAGTGCCTGTATCAATTTACATTCCCACCGATAGGACAAGAACATTCCCTTTTCTCCACACCCTCTACAACATTTATTGTTTGTACACTTTTTGATGATGGCCATTCTGACAGGTGTGAGGTGATATATCATTGTGGTTTTGATTTGCATTTCTCTAATAATGAGCAATCTGGAGAAGGCAATGGCATCCCAGTCCAGTACTCTTGCCTGGAAGATCCCATGGGCAGAGGAGCCTGGCGGGCTGCAATCCGTGGCGTTGCAAAGAGTCGGACAAGACTGAAGTGACTTAGCAGTAGCAGTAGAAATAAAGAGCAATGTTGAGCATCTTTTCATGTGTTTGTTAGCCATCTGCATATCTTCTTTGGAGAAATGTCTATTTAGGTCTTTTTCCCACTTTTTGATTGGGTTGTTTGTTTTTCTAGCATTGAGTTGTATGATCTGCTTGTATATTCTGGAAATTAATCCTTTGTCAGTTATTTCATTTGCTACTATTTTCTCCCATTCTGAGGGTTGTCTTTTCACCTTGCTGAGTGTTTCCTTTGCTGTGCAAAAGCTTTCAAGTTTAATCATGTACAGTTGTTTGTTTATGTTTTTAGTTCTGTTACTCTAGGAGGTGAGTCATAGAGGATCTTGCTTTGATTTATGTCACCAAATGTTCTGCCTATGTTTTCCTCTAAGAGTTTTCTAGTTTCTGGTCTTACATTTAGGTCTTTAATCTGTTTTGGGGTTTATCTTTGTGTATGGTGTAGGAAGTGTTCTAATTTCATTCTTTTACATGCAGCTGTCCAGTTTTCCCAGCACCATTTATTGAAGAGGCTGTCTTTGCCCCATTGTATATTCTTGCCTCCTTTGTCAAAAATAAGGTACCCATAGGTGCATGGGTTTATTTCTGGGCTTTCTATCTTGTTATATTGGTCTATATTTTTGTTTTTGTGACAGTACCATACTGTCTTGATGACTAGCTTTGTAGTATAATCTGAAGTTAGGAAGATTGATTCCTCCAACTGCATTCTTCTTACTCAAGACTGCTTTGGCTATTCGGGGTCTTTTATGTCTCCATATGAATGGTGAAATTTTTTCTTCTGGTTCTGTGAAAAATATTATTGGTAATTTGATAGGGATCACATTGAATCTGTAGACTGCATTTGGTAGTATAGTTGTTTTCACAATATTTATTCTTCCTACCCAGGAACATGGAATAGCTCTCCATCTGTTTATGTAGTCTTTGATTTCTTTCATTAGTATCTTATAATTTTCTATGTACAGTTCTCCTTAGGTAAATTTATTCCTAGATATTTAATTTTTTTGTTACAATGGTGAATGGGATTGATTCCTTAATTTCTCTTTCTGATTTTTCATTGTTCAGTTCAGTTCAGTCGCTCAGTCATGTCCGACTCTTTGCAACCCCATGAATTGCAGCACACCATGCCTCCCTGTCCATCATCATCTCCCAGAGTTCACTCAAACTCATGTCCATTGAGTCAGTGACGCCATCCAGCCATCTCATCCTCTGTCGTCCCCTTCTCCTCCTGCCCCCAATCCCTCCCAGCATCAGTCTTTTCCAATGAGTCAACTCTTTGCATGAGGTGGCCCAAGTACTGGAGTTTCAGCTTTAGCATCATTCCTTCCAAAGAACACTCAGGGTTGATCTCCTTAAGAATGGACTGGTTGGATCTCCTTGCAGTCCAAGGGACTCTCAAGAGTCTTCTCCAACACCACAGTTCAAAAGCATTAATTCTGTGGTGCTCAGCTTTCTTCACAGTCCAACTCTCACATCCATACATGACCTCTGGAAAAACCATAGCCTTGACTAGAGGGACCTTAGTTGGCAAAGTAATGTCTCTGCTTTTCAATATACTATCTAGGTTTTCATTGTTAGTATATGGAAATGTGAGTGATTTCTGTGTGTATTGATTTTGTATCCTGCAATTTTGCTAAATTCACTGATTAGCTTTAGTAATTTTCTGATACTACATTTAGAGTTTTCGATGTACAGTATCATACTATCTGCAAACACTGAAAGCTTCTTCTTTTCTGATCTGGATACCTTTTATTTCTTTTTATTCTCTGATTACTATAGCTAGGACTTCCAGAACTATATGAATAATAGTGCTGAAAGTGAATACCCTTGTTTGTTCCTGATCTTAGGGGAATGCTTTCAGTTTTTCATCATTGAGAATAATGTTTGCTGTAGGCTTATCACATATGGCCTTTACTATGTTGAGGTAGGTTCCTTCTATGCCCATTTTTTGAAGAGTTTTAATCATAAATGGGTGCTGAATTTTGTCAAAGTCTTTTTATGCATCTATTATGATGATCATATGGTTTTTATCTTTCAATTTGTTAATATGGTGTATCACATTGATTGATTGGCGTATATTGAAGAATCCTTGCATCCCTGGAATAAACCCAACTTGATCATAGTGTATGAGCTTTTTGATGTGTTGCTGAATTCTGGTTGCTAAAATTTTGTTGAGGATTTTTGCATTTATGTTCATCAGTGATATTGGCCTGTAGTTTTCTTTTTTGTGTGTTTTCCTAGTCTGGTTTTGGTATCAGGGTGATGGCAGCCTCATAGAATGAGTTTGGAAGTGTTCCTTCTGCAATTTTTGGAAAGAGTTTTAGAAGGACATGCATTCTCTTTTCTCTAAATGTTTGAAAGAATTCTCCTGTGAAGCCATCTGGTCCTGGGCTTTTGTTTTATGGGAGATTTTTGATCACAGCTTCAATTTCAGTGCTTGTAATTGGGTTGTTCACAATTTGTATTTCTTCCTGGTTCAGTCATGGAAGATCGAACTTCTCTAAAAATCTGTCCATTTCTTCCAGATTATCCATTTTATTGCCATATAGTTTTTAATAATAGTCTCTTATATCCCTTTGTATTTCTACATTGTCTGTTGTAACCTTTCCTTTTTCATGCCTAATATTGTTGATTTGATTCTTCTCTCTTTTTTTCTTGATGAGTCTCATTAAAGGCTTGTCAATTTTGTTTATCTTCTCAAAGAGCCAGCTTTTAGTTTTATTAATCTTCACTATTGTTTCTTTCATTTCTTTTTCATCTATTTCTGCTCAGATCTTTATGATTTGTTTCCTTCTACTGATTTTGGGGGATTTTTGTTCTTTCTTTTCCAGTTGTTTTAGAGGTAAAGTTAGATTGTCTCTTCGATGTTTTTCTTGTTTTTTGAGATAGGATTGCTTAGATATAAACTTCCCTCAGAACTGTTTTTGCTGCATCCCATAGGTTGTTGTATTTTCATTGTCACTGTTTCTAGAAATTTTTTGATTTCCTTTTATTTCTTCAGTAACCTGTTGGTTATTTTAAACATGTTGTTTAATTTCCATGTTTTTGAGTTTCTTACAGTTTTTTCTTTTTTCTTGTAACTGATAACTAGTCTCATAATGTTGTGGTCAGAGAAGATGGTTGATACAATTTCAATTTCTTAAACTTACTGAGGTTTGATTTGTGACCCAAGATGTGGTCTATCCTGGAGAATGTTCCATGTGCACTTGAGAAATAGGTGTGTTCTTCTGCATTTGGATTGAATGTCCTGAAGATACCAATGAGATCCATCTAAAGTATCATTTAAGACTTGTGTTTCCTTATTAATTTTCTGTTTTGATGATCTGTCCTTAGGTATGAGTGACATGTTACAGTCTCCCATTATTGTGTTACTGTCAAGTTCTTCTTTTATGTCTGTTAGTGTTTGTCTTATGTATTGAGGTGCTCCTATGTTGGTGCATTGAAATCTACAATTGTTATGTCTTCCTCTTGGGCTGATCCCTTGATCATTATGTAGTATCCTTTCTTATCTCTTATAATCTTCTTTATTTTAAAATCTGTTTTGTCTGATATGAGGTTTGCTATTCTAGCTTTCTTTTGCTTCCCATTTGCATGGAATATATTTTTCCATTCTCTCACTTTCAATCCATATGTGTCTTTAGGTCTGAAGTGGGTTTCTTGTAGACAACATATATATGGGTCTTGTTTTTGTATCCATTCAGTGTCTTTTGGTTGGAGCATTTAATCCATTTACACTTAAAGTAATTATTGAATATATGTTCCTATTGCCATTTTCTTAATTGTTTGGGGCTGATTTTATAGATCTTTTTCCTTCTCTTGTATTTCTTGACTATATAAGTCCCTTTAGTATTTGTTGTATTTTGATGGTACTGAATTCTATTAACTTTTGCTTGTCTGAAAAGCTTTTTATTTCTCCATCAATTTTGAATGAAATCCTTGCAGGGTGCAGTAAACTTGGTTGTAGAGTTTTCCGTTTCAGTACTTTAAATATATCCTGCCATTCCCTTCTGGCCTGCAGAGTTTTGCTGAAAGATCAGCTGTGAAGCAAATGGGGTTTCCCTTGTATGTTACTTGTTGCTTCTCACTTGCTGCTTTCAATATTCTTTCTTTGTGTTTCATCTTTGTTCGTTTGATTAGTATGTGTCTTGGTGTATTTCTCCTTTGGTTTATCCTGTATGGGACTCTTTGTGCCTCTTGGACTTGACTGACTATTTCCTTTTCTATGTTGGTGGAATTTTCAACCATAATCTCTTAAAAACTTTTGTCATACCCTTTCTTTTTCTCTTCTTCTTCTGGGACCCCTATAATTCAAATGTTGGTGTGTTTGATATTGTCTCTGAGATCTCTGAGACTAGCCTCAGTTCTTTTTATTCTTTTTACTTTATTCTGCTCTTCAGAAGTTATTTCCACCATTTTATATTCCTGCTCACTGATTCATCCTTCTGCTTCAGATAGTCTGCTATTGATTCTTTCTAGAGTATTTTTAATTTCAGTAATTGTGTTAATTGTCTCTGTATATTTATTCTTTAATTCTTCTAGGTCTTTGTTAATTTATTCTTGCATTTTCTCCATTTTATTTTCAAGGTTTTTGATCATCTTTACTAGTATTATTCTGAATTCTTTTTCAGGTAGTTTGCATATTTATTCTCCATTTATTTGGACTTCTGTGTTTCTTGTTTGTTCCTTCATTTGTGTAGTATTTCTCTGCCTTTTCATTTTTTTTATTTTAACATTGTGTTTGAGGCTTCCTTTCCCAGGCTTCAATGTTGAATTCTTTGTTCCTTTTGGTTCTGGTCCTCCTAAGGTTGGCCCAGAGATTTGTGTAAGCTTTGTATTAGGGTGAGATTTGTGCTGAGTTTTTGTTTGTTTGCTTGCTTTTCCTATGATTGGCAAGGTTGAATGAAGTGATAATCCTGTCCGCTGATGATTGGGTTTGTATTTTTGTTTTGTTTGTTGTTTAGATGAGGTGTCCTGCACAGGCTCCTATTGGTGGTTGGGTGACGCTGGGTTTTGTGGTTTTCCTTTGTGTGAGTTCTCACTATCTGATACTCCTTGGGGTTACTTCTCTGGTAGTCTACTGTGTTGGAGTCAGTTCTCCCACTTCAAAGGTTCCGGGCGTGATCTCTGGTCAGGAATAAAGATTCTTCAAGTGATTTGTTATGGCATTAAGTGAGATTAAAACAAATATCCAAAAATGAGAAACCAAAAATGAACTCCAGAAAAATGACAGTTACAAAATCAGGCAAATAAGAATTAAAATATTGAAATATACACATATACATATACACCCATGAGCAAAGTCAAAACAGTCCAACAAAAAAAAAGGTACAGTAGATTGATCCAGAAAACAAAGGAAATAAAAAATTATATTTACCAGTTAAGAACAAAGTTAACTAAAGCACAAACTGGAAAACAAAACTAAAGCAAGTGGGATGCTAAATGGTGAATAAAGCCAAGAAAACAGAACTAACAAATATTTTAAGAGGGAAGGAAAAAAAGAAAGAATAGATATGCAAAGTTAAATAGAGGTAGATGAAGAAGATTTATATACATTAAAGATTAACTGCAAGGGAAAAGAACGATAGGAAAGGCAAACAAAGGTACAAATGTATAAAAAATATAATAAGGTTAAAGAAAATTAAAAATTAAAATTATGAAAAAGAGAAAAGAAAGAATAAAAAGGAAAACTCCACAGAAGTGCAAAAGCCCAACATAAGGCAGACAACAAAAGTCAACAATAAAAAGTGTGACTGAATATATGCATATACATATACACCCATCAGCAAAATCAAGAGTTCAACAAAAATAAATTACAATAGATTGACTGGCAAACAAAGGAAACCAAAAATTATATCTACAAGAACAAAACTCACTAAAGCAGAAACTGGAAAACAAAAATAAAGTAAGGTGTTAATTGGGGAATAAAGCAATGAAAATTAAGCTAACAAGTATGTTGAGAGGGAAGGAAAGAAAGAAAAGAAAGAAGAAATAGATATGTAAAGTTAAATATAGGTTGATAAGATTTATATACATTAAAGATTAACTGCAAGGGGGAAAGAACACAAGGAAAAGCAAACAAAGGAATAAATTTAGAAATAATACTGGTAGGCTTAAAATATTAAAATTTAAAAAAGGGGGGGGAATTCCACTGAATTACAAGAGCCCATCATAGAGGCAGAGGTTTATAACAATAACAAATGTGACTGAGAAAAAAAAAGTCTCAAAAACTTAATTAGATTTCATAGTGCCAATAAAATCGACAACTACAACAGAGGAGGAAAGAAAAGGGAAAAAAAAAGAAAAAAGAAAAAATCCTAAAGAATCTACAGAAGAAATCAAAACATAAGAATAGTAAATGTTTTTCTTGAGTCACTGCTGTCAGAGTCCTTGCCCTCACTGGGAGTCACAGTCCACCTCACCTCCCTCGGATGCCCTCCCACACTGTGCTGATCTCTGGACCTGCTGTGGGGGCAGCTCAGATTCTAATCTGGTCCTCCTCCTATGTGTTCCTGCCTCCAATATCCACAGCTACCAAAACTAATGTGTTTTCTTTTGGGGGGGTGCTCTCAATGACCTTTTATATATTCCATAGACAGAGTCTGCCTAGTTGATTGTGTGGCTTTAATCTGCAGTTTGTACAGCTGGTGGGAAGGTTTTGGGTCTTCCTCCTTAGCCACACTGCCCCTGGGTTTCAATTGTGGCTCTGCATGTAGGTCGTCCACTGGGGTTTGCTCCTGAGGCTGCCCTGGAGGACTTGGGTTTGCCCCTGTGAGGGCCAGGTGCAGCTGCTTGGGTAGCAGGGTTTCTGGCAGCACCAGGTACTCAGGGGAGTTGGCAGTTAGGGCAGCAGGAAATATAGTACTCTAGAAGGGTATGGCAACCAGTATTGGCCAATACGCTCCAGTATTCTTGTCTGGAGACCGCCCCTTCCCTGACAGAGAAGGCTGGCAGGCCACAGTCTACAGGGTCGCAAAGAGTTGGACACTCCCGAAGCAATCCTGCTTGCATAGATGTATGGCTTTTTTGGCCTGTGGCAGCTCTGCCCCAGTGAGAGTTGAGCGTGAAGGTAGCACAGCTGCTTGGCTTGCGGGGACCCCGGCGGCGCCAAGTGTGCAGGGACACAGACTGCTCCCACCGCAGGAGTTCTAGCCCTATCAGTCTTTTTTCCAGCTTCTTGTAGCTGGCAATCAGAAGGCCTCTTTGGCCAGTCTTTCTCCATAGCTTTGCCCGTTCAGGCACATAGAGGGGCCCCCCTGGCTGGGGTCCTATTCTGTGGATCGGGACATCAGGCACCTAAAAGAGCTCCCTGGGTGGGGTCGGGCTCTGTAGTTCAG
Organism: Bison bison bison; assembly: GCF_000754665.1. Taxonomy (NCBI): domain Eukaryota; kingdom Metazoa; phylum Chordata; class Mammalia; order Artiodactyla; family Bovidae; genus Bison; species Bison bison. The sequence continues at coordinate 2,609,738 of NW_011494771.1, forward strand.
TGCGTCAGGCGTTTGATGGGTCACTCTGTTGTTCATCTGCCAATGCTGGCTTGTCCGGGGAGAGAGGCGATGGTGATGGCTCCACCCCACTACGTGTGACTGAGCCGTATCACCTTGCTTCCATGGCTGCCCAGCTTTCTTCCACAGGCACTTCCCACCTTGGTCTCCTCCCTCATATCCCCTCAATCCATCTCTGCAGTCAACAGCAGCCCCGACCCCTAGGGCAGGTCTAGTCCTACTAACACTCCTGTTTCCCCCCTAGTTCCTTCCTCCTACCAAGTTGTGCGTGGTTCTATATATTCTTTTCCTCTGGTCAGGCACTCCTGTCCGCTCTCAGATGGTGTTCTGCATGCACTTCTGTGTCTGACGGTGTATTCCTGATGTATCCATGGAGAGAGATATACTCCATGTCCACCACTCCTCCACCATCTTGTTCTCCCTCGAATTTTCCTTTTTAACCCAAGAAAAATCCCAAGAGTCCTGGGATCATGGAAATCCTCACTGAAATTTGAGACCATGTATATCTAACTTTTGACACCCACATCTTCCTTTGGGCATAAGCAAGGGCCTCATAGAACTTTGGCTCCTCTTCACAAGCATGCCTATCTCAGCACAAGGAAACACAGATTTTAGTCACTCTTATTTTTGTATTTCATTGAGATATATTATACACCTATATTCTTGTAGTCATCTGTACAGGAGAATTTTAAAAGGTTGTAAACCTAAAGAACTGATTAGGTTGAGAGATTTTTCTTTACAAAATCAAGAGCTTTTTTTAGTCTCTGTTGCTTCCCCACACCACCACCACCCGTTTAAGAGGAATAACATTTTCCTATTCAAAAGACTGAAACAGTACCTTTTTTTGGTGACAAGCATATAAGGAATTTATGCTGGCTTATTGCACACAAGCAATAATGTAACTGCTCTCTAGCCTCATTTCCCAAAATGGTCTAGAAAAATGGAAAGATACATATATCGTGGTGATGGCAATATCAGGATCTTATTTATCTGGGTGGACTGTTACTAGCTTCATGTTTAGGACTCAAGTCAAAAGAATTTGTCTAGAATATTCCCTCTGAAATGTGGGCTGTTGAAGCAGATTGCAGCAATCATTTGTCTGTTTATTAGTTTAGAGCATTTGTTGCACTGTAATTGCAGGGAGAAAAAGCTTGCAATCCACGTGGCTCCTTCCACCAGTCTTTGGAGGGTATATTTCTTTCCAGGGAACAAATCACTGTTTTTTTCCTCCTCAGGAGAAGCTTACAGTGCGATGGGCTATAACCCCTAATAGATACAATACATCTTCTCTGAAGAACTTACAAAAGAAATCAATGGTTCGTTTTATACCCATTGTCTCCCCAGATTCCCTCATACATTTGTTTCGCCTGGCTTGGGTAACTTAAGAGCAATCGCACTTCATAATAAAATGTTGGCTCATAAACGTGGACTTGGGCTAGAAACTTTGGTGAGGATTCATTTATTTATAGCATTAATTGTGATCCTAGCACAAGTAAACTGAAAGAATATCCAAAAAAGGGAAGAAAAGGAAACAATAAAATTGGTAAAGCACACATCCACACACAGTGTTGCTCTGTAAAAGGTGTGATGGAATCATTGAATCTGATCCCAAAGAGTGGAGTGTAGACAAATGAGATTTAGCCTTGGTAATGATGAACTTTATAACAGTTAGAACTACCCAGTGATGGAAGGAGATGCTTTACAATATTCTAAGTTCTTTCTCAAAAGAAAACGCATATCAGAAGACAAATACTACTTCTTTTTTTTTCTTTTTATTTTATTTTTTAACTTTGAAATATTGTATTGGTTTTGCCATATATCAAAATGAATCTGCCACAGGTATACATGTGTTCCCCATCCCGAACCCTCCTCCCTCCTCCCTCTCCATACCATCCCTCTGGGTCGTCCCAGGGCACCAACCCCAAGCATCCCGTACCGTGCATCGAACCTGGACTGGCGACACGTTTCATATATGATATTATACATGTTTCAATGCCATTCTCCCAAATCTTCCCACCCTCTCCCTCTCCCACAGAGTCCATAAGACTGTTCTATACATCAGTGTCTCTTTTGCTGTCTCGTACACCGGGTTATTGTTACCATCTTCCTAAATTCCATATATATGCGTTAGTATACTGTATTTATGTTTTTCCTTCTGGCTTACTTCACTCTGTATAATAGGCTCCAGTTTTATCCACCTCATCAGAACTGATTCAAATGTATTCTTTTTAATGGCTGAGTAATACTCCATTGTG
>NW_011494771.1:2612110-2612461 GCF_000754665.1 Bison bison bison
TTCTGGTCTTACGTTTAGATCTTTAATCCATTTTGAGTTTATTTTTGTGTATGGTGTTAGAAAGTGGTCCAGTTTCATTCTTTTACAAGTAGTCATCTGTACAGGAGAATTTTAAAAGGTTGTAAACCTAAAGAACTGATTAGGTTGAGAGATTTTTCTTTACAAAATCAAGAGCTTTTTTTAGTCTCTGTTGCTTCCCCACACCACCACCACCCGTTTAAGAGGAATAACATTTTCCTATTCAAAAGACTGAAACAGTACCTTTTTTTGGTGACAAGCATATAAGGAATTTATGCTGGCTTATTGCACACAAGCAATAATGTAACTGCTCTCTAGCCTCATTTCCCAAAA
>NW_011494771.1:2612805-2627320 GCF_000754665.1 Bison bison bison
ATGTACCATAGCTTTCTTATCCATTCATCTGCTGATGGACATCTAGGTTGCTTCCATGTCCTGGCTATTATAAACAGTGCTGTGATGAACATTGGGGTACACGAACAAACACATGAAAAGATGCTCAACATAACTCATTATCAGAGAAATGCAAATCAAAACCACTATGAGGTACCATTTCACGGCAGTCAGAATGGCTACGATCCAAGAGTCTATAAGCAATAAATGCTGGAGAGGGTGTGGAGAAAAGGGAACCCTCTTACACTGTTGGTGGGAATGCAAACTAGTACAGCCACTATGGAGAACAGTGTGGATATTCCTTAAAAAACTGGAAATAGAACTGCCTTATGATCCAGCAATCCCACTGCTGGGCATACACACTGAGGAAACCAGAATTGAAAGAGACACGTATACCCCAATGTTCATTGCAAGACAAATACTTCTAAACTTGAAGGAATTGGCCTATTGCATTTAGTAGCCAGGTGGGCATGAACAACTTACTTACCCTCTTTGCTCCTGTTTTCTGTCCTACAAAATGAAGATAATATCTAACAATGTTATCTTAAAGACTGAATAAATTTGGTGGCTCAGACGGTAAAGAATCTTCCTGCAGTGCAGGAGACCCACATTTGATCCTTGCATTGGGAGGATCTCCTGGAGAAGGGAATGGCTACCCACTCCAGAATTCTTGCTTGGAGAATTCCTGGTGGATAGAGAAGCCTGGTGGGCTACAGTCCATAGGGTAGCAAAGAGTTGGACGTGACAGAGCAACTAACATATTCACTTTTGCTCCTGTTTTCTGTTCTACAAAATGAAGATAGTACCTAAAGCTTGAAGATAGTACCTCAAGCTTTTAAAGCTTGAATAAGCTTGTGTGTGTTAAGTGACTAATGTGATGCCTCAAACATGTCTGATTTTCAGTGAAGGTTAATTTTGTTTTTCAGCAAGACCATATGCTTAAGTATTGCTCAGGATGTGGCCAACTGATGCTTTGTATCCATTCCCACTATCTCCTGATGTATCATCTCTTTTGCTGAGCACAGAAGGCTAAAAACTACCCTTTCCAGAGGCCTCTTGGAGCTCAGGATCTGGGTGCAAATTACATCCCACTTATTCAGGACACTCATGCAAGTTTTGACAGGCAAAGGACAGCCAAAGGCACCTTGCTTCAGTTTTGGAAAGTTTCTCTGTGACAAGTAAAATTGTGGAGGAATCAATGTCCATTTTCTAGCTTCGCCATTTTGGGAAGCTAGAAACAAATTACTTAGCCTCTTTGCTTCAGTTTCCTGTCCTACAAAATGAAGATAATACCTAACAACAGGATTTTAAAGATTGAATAAACTTGTGTGTGTTGGTGGATCAGGCGTTAAAGATTCTGCCTGCAATGCAGGAGACCCAGGTTCGATTCCTGGGTCAGGAAGATCCCCGGGAGAAGAGAATGGCAACCCACTCCAGTATTCTTTCATGGAGAATTCCATGGACAGAGGAACCCGGTGGCTGGTGGGGAAGGATTCTGAGCTCCAGAGTCCACGTGCTGGTCGCTGCTTCCTGGTTTTGGCTCCCTGGTCACTGAATCAGAGTATAGCAATTTATTCTTGAACTCTGTTGCAGTGGGCTCCTATCTCCCTTCCTTCCTCACTTTAGGGGAATGCCTATCCGAGCAGATTGGTTCTTCACTGTTCAGCATGTTCCTCAGATCCTTCCAGAAAGTTTACAAGCAACTATGCTTGTTTCAAATCTCTTTCTTATTGAAAACACCTATGGTGGTTTCCATTTGTTGCCCCAAACTCTGATAAAGGTATATCACAGATGCCCTAAGAGTGCACAATTCCAAGGAGAATATCATCCACAATTAAAAAATAATGAGAATGTCCCAGTAAAACTTAATAAAAGGAATACAAATATAAAATTTGGATTGGAAACTTCAAAACAATAAAGAGAATTTGAGAATAGGACATAGGCTTGTAAAGACTTGCAATTTTATATATTAGTAATATCATGAAGAGGATATTTTGAATTAATTGTGAATTTGTAATTATTTGGCTTTATAGAAAAGTTTACTATTACCAAACTAAACCTACAAAGCATGTTTTAAGATGGTTATTTACTTTACAAAAATAATTTCTTCTAAAAAATATTCACATGATAAATTGGGTTTTAAGAATAGTCAAAGAAAATTGAGAAGTTTATCTTCAAGCAGTGAATTGAAGGAAGATATAATAGTGTCCATTGTATGGAGAAAAAAGTTGTGTAACATCTAAATAGAGAACCACAACTACTGAGTGGGGATTACAAAGAGATTGATTTTGTTCAATGTGAGAAAAATTGTTTTCTAATGTCTTAAAATGAAAAGGCTGCCTTCAAAGGGGATAAACATTCTTTAAGGAACAAACAGTGGTTTCCCAAGGATAAATTATAAAAATCCTTAAGAAAGGAGCCGAATTAGGGGAAACTTGTCTCTTCTAAATTTTTATATCCTTTGAGTCTATGATCATTTGTATTGTGATTCGACACATTTTTATGTTTAAGACTGATGTGTAACTTAAGCTCAACTTTTCAGAAATAGAAAAATTACATAAATTGAAGCATATTATTATTGATATTAGTGCAACTAACACAGTTTTTGCAATATACCTTTAAGTGTAAATATATAGGGCTTCCCTGCTGGCTCAGTGGTACAGAATCCACCTGCCAATGCAAGAGACGCAGGTTTGATCCCTGGGTTGGGAAGATTCCCTGGAGAAGGAAATAGCAATGCATTCCAGTATTCTTGCCTGGGAATTCCATGGACAGAGGAGCCTGGTGGACTATGGGGTCCATGGGGTCACAAAAGAGTCAGACACGACTGAGCGACTAAAAAGCATATGTATATATATGAAACCTTCCTTGAGTTCTGAGAGGGTCTGAGAAACTTCAGATCATTTATTCCCTGTAGTTACATTTCATCATATTTGCTTTTGAGTTTGCCAGTTAATGGAGTCTCTTGATCTGTTTAACTGCCTCCTCTGTAATGAAACAGTTGAGAAAAGCATATGGATAATACTGTGTAATGATCTAGTTTTAAAATTTAGAATGATTTAAAAGGAAAATTTAATCTTCTGCTAAGTTTGGCCTAAAACTATTCTGGTCGTAATGGTAATGTCTTCAAATTTATCATTCTTAAATAGTCTTTACCTATCACAATGCTTACTTTACAGTCTAAGAGTCTTAATTAACATTTTTTAATAACTAGAAGTGTGTGTGTGTGTGTGTGTGTGTGTGCAGTTGCTCAGTTGTGTCCGACTCTGTGTGACCCCATGAACTGTAGTCCACCTGGCTCCTCTGTCCATGGGATTTTCCAGGCAGGGATACTGGAGTGGGTTGCCATTTCCTCCTGCAGGGAATATTCCTTATTGAGGAATGGAAACTGGGTCTCTTGTATCTCCTGCATTGTCAGGCAGATTCTTTATCACTGAGCTATATGGGAAGCCTAGAAGATACATTCCAATTACATTCCAATCTTTTTTATTTTATTCATAAGTCTTGCCCATAACTGGATAGGTTAACATTTCCAATGGGAGTGCCAAAGCCTACAACCATATACTGTCTTTGTTTAAAACTGCATAATGTTTCACAAGCATATATAGTTTGAAGGTCTCTCAGCCTATGAGAAGTTGATTATATTAGTCAGTTTCTCTGCTTAACAACAACCCCCAAATCTGAGCTTAAAACAGTAAGCATTTTCTGTTCGTTTTTTATATCAGATTACTTGTTAGTAACTATTTCAGCTCTGCTTGCTTAGGTTCCATGTGTCTACCAGCCCACATCTGGCACAAGCTATGCTAGCAGCAGAAGGCATGAAGTCAAGCTAAGCTGCACAGTCATATTTAAAACTTGAGAAACCAACACGATATTATAAAACAATTATCCTTCAATTAAAAATAAATTAATTAAAATGTACAAAAAATACTTGAATGTGGCATGTTTAGTATCCACTAATATTCTAACTGCCAAAGCAAATTAGATAAGCTCAATATCAGTGGAACAGGAAGTACCTTCCTTCCATGAGGGAAGGGGAGTGAATATTTATTAATGCTAAATCAGCATAAAGGCAAATTATAATTCTGGTTACCTGCATGTATAAATGCCCCATATAATCTCATAAATCTTTTGAGACTTATTAATCTAACTCCACTGATTGTATCTGATCAAAAATTTCCTTTCTGTCAGGTAAGTACCTTGTTGGATAGTTCTGGTCATGAACACGGAGCAGTATAGAATATACAGAGAAGGTGGAGTTTCAAACTTCTGACCAGAGACAGACAAATGCGTTGAAGTCTGACAGGTAGTGACTGAGGTGTGCAGTAAGGTGGAGATAAAAATGAAAGGAGGAGGCAAGAGTTGAATCAGGAAGGGGTTTACTCCAGTTGTGTACTTTATCCATTGAAAATGCACTAAAAGAATTTCTAAGCAACTGAATCATTTCTTCTCAGATGCCTTCCCCAACAAAGCACCCCCAGGTTTTCTTGAAACTTCATTTTACTTTCTCTTGATCTGCTCTGGATCTCACTAATCTGTTCTTTTTTTATACTCATTGTCATCATGTAAAAATCCTGGAAGAACTCTGAAAGAACACCTTATTTGAAAAAAAATTAGAAAAATGAATATCCCCTGAATATTCTGTCTATATTCTGTCTATGCAAATGTATTGGTCTTGAATCTCTATTGTCCTTACCCTAAAGTAAGATGTCATTGATGATAAGAAACCATTTTGATTTAATAAAAGCTATTTGTTGATTAAAAAGAAGGAAATGACTATTTCCCTCCACAATAAATGTATTCCTCATTTGTAAGAGGCAACCTAATTGTCAGATACATAAAATTGGGGAAAATTGTTCATGTTAGAATCAGATAAAGAGAGCAGATGGTATGTTCCTCAAAAGCTCATGCTGTACTCTAATAATAAAAGCAAAGAAAATTCTGATCATTTACTGTTCCAACTCATGGGGTTTTTCCTTTTTTTTCCCTCTGAGTTTGTGTTTATGTTCCTTTCAAAAAAGACCTGAAAGTCACAAATGGTGTCCAGAGGAAAGGGATAAAAGTGACCCATTTTTTGGATAAAATGTTCTAATCTAGACCTGTGATCAATGAGTCAACTGAAAATCTAGTGTTTGCTGACTACTTCAGACATGTAAGGCAGTGTGCAAATTACAAAAGATGAAGCAAAGTCATTCTTACATTGACTCATTAATTCATACCATTTATTTTGAGTACTTACTGTAAACCTGGAAACATGTTAACATCTGGGAGTACAAAGATAAACAGAACATCATCCCTATCTTGCAGTCTGATAGCAGCACAGTTAAATAGAAATACACTGCAAGCCATATACATTATTCTCAATTTTCTAGTAGCCACATTTTAAAAAGTAAAAGAAATAGGTGAAATTAATTTTTATGCTGTACTGTATTTGAACAAGGTGGACGTTTGATCCCTGGGGCAGGAAGATCTCCTAGAGAAGGAAATGGCAACCTACTCCAGTATTCTTGCCTCGAGTACCCCATGGACAGAAGAGCCTGATATTCTATAGTCCATAGGGTCACAAAGAGTTGGGCATGACTGAGCTTGCATGTATTATATTTAACCCAGTATGTCCAAAAATACGATCGCTTCCATGTCATCAACACAAAAATATTGAGATATCTTGCATTTTTTCTAAGTTTATGAAATCCAATTGTATTTTATATTTAGTGAAGTGAAAGTGAAATTCGCTTAGTTGTGTCCGATTCTTTGCAACCCCATAAACTGTAGCCTACCAGGCTCCTCCGTCCATGGGATTCTCCATGCGAACTGGCATGGGTAGCCTTTCCCTTCTCCAGGTGATCTTCCCAACCCAGGGATCTAACTCAGGTCTCCCACATTGCAAGTGGATTCTTTACCAGCTGAGTCACCAGGGAAGCCCACTTTTCATAGAGTATATCTCAATTCAGAGGTTAAATTTTCGATAGTTAAAGTGAAATGCTTTCTTACCAAAATAATAAAAGTTATACTTAGTGGAACATTTTCATTGTGCTTTAATTTCTAAATGTAAGTCAATCAAGAAATTTTAATAAAATTAAAATTCAGTTCTTCAGACATACAAGCCATATTGCACATGGCTAGAGGCTACCCTTGTTCAGGAGAAGCTAGAGACTAACTAAAAGAGGAAAAGTGATTATAATAATGTGATAAGATAATTAGAAGGCATATAAGGAGCACAGAGGAAGGTGAACTTAATGTTTCTTAGTGAGCTTGAAAATTTTCAAGCTGTAGGAAAAGCAAACATACAAGAATGAAGACGGGGATTCATGAAGAAGGCACAGATGTCTGCCAGGAAAGTGGTTCATGGACAGTCTCCACCATTAAAGTGACGAGACTAGGAAATAATGAGTTAACTGTTGAAGAGCAATACAAAACATAAGTATGAACTGAAGAGAGCATCACAGGTATTACAGAGCACCTGCATCCATACCCCCCAGTTCTACAACTTACTATCTGCCTCATGTTGAGAGCATTTGGAAATTTCCTCATCAATAAAAATAGGAGTCATATTATCTATCTTAAAGGACTACTGTGAGCAATAAATAAGATAACAAGCATTAAAATGCCTAAGGCGTGTTTGTGAAACCAGAATGCAAATCGGGAAGCCCATGAATGACTAAGTACAATCCTAAAGGTCTAGGCAATCATATTGCTTGAGTCTTACAGGGAACTCCTTGGCAGAGTCAGGGGAATCTGATCGTCATGTTACAGGTGGGATCTACAAACTGTGGGGGGAAAGGACTGCATTCCAGGTATTGCTCTCATAGATATTGCTCTAAGAGGGGAGCATGGAGAGAAAAAGAAATTGGTGCAAATCCCTTCAAAAGAAGGTGAGGTGTGGGACAGAAAATGAGAAAAGGAAAGATAATAAAGGATAAGTGGTGTTGGAGAAGACTCTTGAGAGTCCCTTGGACTGCAAGGAGATCCAACTAGTCCATCCTAAAGGAGATCAGTCCTGGGTGTTCATTGGAAGGTGAAGCTGAAACTCCAATACTTTGGCCACCTCATGTGAAGAGTTGACTCATTGGAAAAGACCCTGATGCTGGGAGGGATTGGGGGCAGGAGGAGAAGGGGATGATGGAGGATGAGATGGCTGGATGGCATCACCAAATTGATGGACATGCATTTGGGTGAACTCTGGGAGTTGGTGATGGATGGGGAGGCCTGGCATGCTGCGATTCATGGGGTCCCAAAGAGTTGGACACGACTGAGAGACTGAACTGAACTGAAGAGCCAAATGGGCTTCCTTGCTAGGTTAGTGGTAAAGAATCTGCTTGCCAATGCAAGTGACACAGACTTGATCTCTGGGTCAGAAAGATCCCCTGAAGAAGGAAATGGTGATCCACTACAGTATTCTTGCCTGGGAAAATCCCACGGACAGAGGAACCTGGTGGGTTGTAGTCCATGGGGTCGCAAAGAGTCAGATATGACTTCGCGACTGAATAACAACAACAAAAGAGCCAAATATAAAAGTTTAACATTGAGAAAGACCAAAATATTTGAGGAAAAGGAAAGAAAAAAGAAAATAAGAGCGAATATTATGTACAATTTTCACTTGGTTTCCTATACCCTGAGTAAACTGCCCTGCTCTGCCTTTTTGGTTTCTAATGATGCCAGCTTCTCCTCTGTCATACATTGTTGGTGTCATACACCAACTCTTTAGATGATGCCTGTATTCACTTCTGCCTCAGAGTCCTACATTTGCCCTTCTCTTTGACTGGAGTGTTTTACCCTTGCATTTCCTGTATCTAACCCCTTCTCATCTTGGAGGTCTCAGCTCCAATGTCTCCAGGTCTGATCTGCCCTAGAACACCTAGGGCACCCCCAGACACACACCTAACCACTGCTATCACCTGAACCTCTGCAGCCTGTGGAGACCTGATCCCCACACGGTACATTCTTTTACTGCTGCTCATCTGTCACTTTCCTGCTCCCAGAATATAAGCTCCATGAAGACAGTGATTTCATGTTTTGCTTATGACCATATCCCCAGGACCTAGGAGATACTCAATGAATATTTACTGAATGAATGACTAAATAAATAATATATTATCCATAACATATAACTTTTTACCAACACGGAGCCACTCATAACTTAAGCAGCCAGAGGCCAATAAAATGAATGTAAAAAGTGCTATGTGTATTAATGTGATTACTAGGACCCTCTATTTACACTTTAGATATTCTTTCTCTTCCCTTATCAGGTTTTTATGCCATTCCCTTCCTCTGGACCTTTGGGATTAAAGCCTGAAATTATTTTTTGGTGTCATACTCACCCAGTGGCTCCAGGCTATTTTGGATACAAAGCCTCAAATATTCTAGTTCTGGAATCTGCAGAACTAACTTGTGACTCAGTGAGGAGGAGAGAGAGAGAGAAAAAAAAAATGAGAAAATAGCAACCTAGAATACACAAGAAAATGTAATGAATAGCTGTAGCATCTGCATTTCTTGCCTGGAGAATCCCAGGGATAGCAGAGCCTGGTGGGCTGCTGTCTATGGGGTTGCACAGAGTCGGACATGACTGAAGCGACTTAGCAGCAGCAGCAGCAGCATCTGCATGGAAATAAAGCTTCATGAAAACATAGGTCCATGTGTTTAATGGAATCAATCCTAAATAAAGTGAAGAATGCAGATGTTGCTTGAAAATCTTGGAAGAGGGCCTATGTAGGTCAGGGAAACAACTTGCAAGAAATTTGTAAACAGTTCTTAAAAGTGAACTAGATGTTTCCAAAGGACATGGAACTTCTTTAGCTCTTTTCTCATTCTGACAAAGTTTCTCCTTTTTGATCAATCATAGTTTTCCTAGGTTTTCATTTCAATACACACAAACAGGCCATGTATCTGGGTCAGCAAAATGGGTCACCATCCCCAGTGATTTCTTCAGTCCTCACATTTGGCAAAATCTCTGCATGGTATCAGTTATACCAAGAATAAGGCTGCAGTCCAGTGTTTAAGGCTTTGCCTTCCAGTGCAGGGATGTGGGTTCGATCCCTGGTTGGAGGGCTAGAATCCCACATGCCTTGCAGCCAAAAAACAAAAAACCCATGAAACAGAAGCAATATAATGGCAAATTCAACAAAGACTTAAAAAATGATCCATATAAAAAAAAAACCTTCAAAAAATAAAAGAATACATCTATATCTCGACTTAAGGAAATAGGAAAGACATAATTGAGTCCAGAGAATTCATTTTATAGATAAGATGTCTGAGGTTCAGAGAAATGGATGCATAGTTAGTCTTATTATTCCTAATTGGCTTAACCTCTCAGATGATGGTCTTTTCAAATGCATTCCAAAGTGATTCCTTGCTAAAAAAGTGTTTTTCATAATCAACTATCACCATACCTGAAATTCCATCAGTCATTCTTGCATGTAATTGACTTTGATATTGCATGTCCACCTGCTAATATAAGAAAGTGTTTCCGGGCAGAGGAAGACACCCAAGCTCACTCTAATGATGCAGACACTGGGGAATTCTAGGAGAACAGGGCAATGCACTGATAAATATTAGTGGGAAGAGTAATCACCTAGGTGAATCAGCACTCCCCAATGTTAATTATAACTCACGTTTACTGAGCACCTAGAATGTGTCAGGAACAGGTCCAAGTGCTCATTTAATCCTTCCAAAAACCCAGTCTGGGAGGTATTAATATTACTACCTACCAGTAGCATTATTATTGTGTACATTTACAGTTGAGAACACTGAGGTGCAGAAAAATTAAATAATTGGTTCAAGAGACATATTTAGAAAGAAACAACCAGGATTCAAACCAGAGCAGTCCTCAAATGGAGATAAGTCATCCACCATACTCACTTTCTTCTGAAGAAGGACATACACATGGAGTCGTTATACCAGGAGGAAACGTGAAGCATGGAGACCTAGAAATTGATTCAAACACTCACATAATCAAATGTTCTTAAGATCAAGGTCTCCTGATTAGAGGCCATACTGACTGGAAAGTGGCCATTCATTGTCAACACTTGCTACACCATTTGTACGTAATGGCTTTCCAATCTCGCTACCTCTTAAGAGATCCAGGGATGAGGAACTCACTATTTCTTTTTTCACCTTTGTGTACTTTGACCAAATAGAACAGGTTTTTGCATAATAACTAAAACTTCTCTAAATCTTCTAAGCATTAGTCCCAATTTTGCTAATTAGGGACACAGAGACGAAAGTTAATGCTGCTTGTCTTCGGACTCTTCATCTGAAAACAGTGACCATCCTATCCAAGATAATGTTTTTATTTCAAGTTTTTTTTTTTTTTTTTAATAAAATGAGTCTCTCCCCAGTATTGAGAAGTAGGCTAAAGCGTTCTGTGAAAAAAATATATTGGGACTCAAAAATACACAAAAAACATAAGAATATGCTGTTCAAAATCTGATTGCCCAGTTTGACTCAAAGATAGAAGCTATGCCTTAATTGTATTTGCATTAGGCAGCATATTAATTAGGGTAAAATGTTTCTTGTTTATGTAATAGTCCAAGTAGACTGTTCCATGTTGGCATGATTTTTTTCTCCATGCAGTGATTTGGGGGCCCAGGCTCCTCCTGTCTTGTGACTTACTATCCCATAGCACTGATTTTTATTGGCATTCAGACTATGGAATGAGAAAAAAGTCGTGGAGGAAATGTGCTTCTTCTTTAAAGCCTGATGCTAGCTACATGGTACACACCATTTCTATTTACAATCTACCAGGGAGAAGTTGCATATGGCTAGACTCAATTTCAAAAGAAAAGCTTACAAATGTGGGAAAGGATTTTGATGAACAGCTAGCAATCTGCTAAAAGCAGTGCATGCAATGTTGAGAAATCAGACCTAGATTTGCAACTTAGTCTCTTCTTTTATTAGGCATATGCACATGGACAAGCACTTAACAGCTCTCATTTTTAGCCTCCTTTGTTATTAATATCAATAGACTGTATCTCCAGGGTTGTTGTAAGGATTAAATGAGATAGCAGATTTAATATTGTTAGCCTTGTTGAGTAAGGAGAAAGTGCAAAGTAAATATTGATCATTATTATCATCTCTTCTCATAGTATTACTGCCAGATCCCAGCTTAAATCCCAGCAGATAACGGATCCTGATAAATGTGTTGGAGCTGAACCGAGCTGAACCTCACAGTCATTCCCAAGGTCAGCCATACCCTTATAAGGAAGTACAAGGGAACTAGAGCGCGGTCCCTGTTCACTCTGATGCAAACATGCTTGCAGTCTGCTTTCTTTGTGTTCCCACGCCTCTATGCTGCGTTCATCTGTGAGGCTGATTTATACCTTCTCCAGGGACACACTTTCCCTAATTGAAGACTGGAAACAAAAATCAAGAGCCAAATTGAAGAAGTCAGCCAGTCTAATAGATACCACTGGTCTCATTTCTCCAGCCCCCAGTGACTGGTGCTAGCCGCAACAGTGGTACAAGCATAAGCCTGGCTGTTCGCCCGCTGAGCAGGATGGCTCGGAGAGACACCTGCAGTGCTTGCCAGTGGCTCTTCTGTTTTGTACACAGAAGCCCACTGCAGAATCCACCAGTCACCTGACCCAGAGGCCCCATAAGCTAGCCGCTTTGAAAGGCAGTCCTGAGTCCAATCAGGCCAACTCAAAATGCATGAACTATTTGCTTTCTCCAAAAGGGCCATCAAATAAAAATCATTTCTAGCATGAGCAAGAGGTCAGTGCGTACAGTGCTCCCTGGGGTAGTGATGACAAAGGCTGGATTATTCATTACAATCTGTTCCTCCAACTAATACCTTCTCTGTGGATTCCATCTCAATCGCTCTTCTTGCTGATTTGTTCGAACAGTGATATTGATGCCCAGGTTTTCAGGTGAAATGTGGTGGGTTAGATAGACTATGTTTCTTCATATTCAGAGACTCTGGGGGCATTTTGGATATGTCAGAGCCGGGTGGCAGAGTGGTCGTATCATGTCCCTGAATGCCAGAATGGATAATGCCTTTGAGGTTTCTCTAGTTTCAGTTCTTTAGATAACCCTTGTTGCAACGTCTGCTCAGATTTTTTCTGAGACTCCATGCCTTCTTTCCTTTAGTGCTGAAAAATTAATTTTCCTTGGAAAACTCATTAGAACGAATTACTTAGTGCTGGAGGACACAGCTAAGTTATCTCACAGCTGAACTGTCTTTCTCCCCAAACGTTAGCAGGGCAAGGGCATCTGGATTGCACATAATGGCCCTTAAAGCTGAGTATTTCCTCTTCAATATGGTTTCTTTTCTATTTCTACTTTCCTTTTATCCTGTTTTTAGTGAGAATGGGAAAGCTGTGGATAGAGCAGGCTGTAACTGTCTTCCTTGCGTTACTTCCTGTCCTGTCTGTTTATATGAGTTTTCTCATTTTTCCTCTTATAAGAAAGGAAGAGATAAGAGCTGAATAAAAACCAGAACAAACAATTTGGAACAACTCTCAAAACCAAGAGGCCAACTGGAAATGTAGCAGCTGCAATTGCTCATTAATACATCTATCTTAGCTTCAACTTCTCTGTGCCTTGAAACTTATGTTCCTATCAGAGAGAGACGGATGAAGGGCTCAGCATTGGAAATACACGTCCTCTCTCCACAGAGCTGCCATTTAAATGAGTCTGTGATGTGCACGATAGTCACTTGCCATAGTTCAGAGGGCCACAGTGAGTTCAAAAGAGCAATACTCTCAAGTTCAAGTTCTGACTGTCCCTTTGTGAACCATTGCTCTTGGGACAAATCATCATCCTTCTGAGGTTCCATGTTCATCTATAAAATGTGGTTCATAATAATTTTACGTTGTAGGCTGCCTATGCAGTGGAATGTGTCAGTAATAGAAATGGCCTTGTAAACTGTAAATACATTTTGTAAACTTGTGAGATGGGGAAGTTTAATCTAGTATCATGAGAATTTTGCCTACCACAGAAAAGTTGCTATTTTAAAAGTAACTTGGCAGACTCAAACTTGGGGATCAAACTGGAGAAAAAAATGTGAACAACATACTGGGTGTGGGATCTAATGAGAGCCTTTTGAAATAAACAGAAATAGTTTGATACTGGGGTCAAATTATTGAAAAAAATGATCAGCACTGATTGAATATGAGTACCAAGTTGTATACTACATGCTTTCTATTAATACATATACATCATTTAACTCTCACGATAACCTGAGGTAGGCAAGGATATGCCCATTTTGCTGATAATAAAATGAAGACTCAGGAAGTTAACCACTTTTTGCAAAATGTTGATGCCTTATTATTGATACTACTGATGATTTAATAACACTTGCATAAGGTTATAGCTGGGACTTCACAGGTGACACTAATGGTAAAGAAACTGCCTGCCAATACAAGGAACATAAGAGGTGCAATTTGATTCCTGGGTCAGGAAGATCCCCTGGAGGAGGGCATGGCAACCCACTCCAGTATTCTCACCTGGAGAATCCCATGGACAGAGGACCCTGGCGGGCTATAGTCATAGGGTTGCAAAGAATCAGACACGACTGAAGCAACTTAACACACATGCACACAAGGTTATAGTTACCAGATTGCTGCCCTATAAAGTTACAATTTCCCTCTTTGCATTCAATAATGACTTTGTGAGGAGATATTTTGAGGTTATGCAAATAAGCTGTTTACTATCCTACTATCACCCATTAATTTTATTATCTATTAATAGTTCTTCTTGGCAACAATTATTACTATGGTGTTCCCCAAATGGTGATTTTATATTTCTGTTTTTTTCTTCTGCATATATTAAAGTTCTCCTGTAAGGAAGAATTTTTCCTCTTCTCCCATTTATTTTTTTTCCTTAAAATTTATATGGCTTTAACTTATGGATTTATTTTAGTTTTTGAGAGTTATAATCCAATACTGTTGTTTATTTTCTTGTACCTATTGAACACGATTGAGCTATTAGGAACTCTTTCCAATTGATTCTTAGATCCTTCAGGATCAATACCACGATTTTTAAAGCATATTCTTACGCTGGTATCACAAAACAAGGATATGATGGTCAGCTGGTTCTCAGAAAAAAAAAAAAAAAGGAAGAAAAGAACAAAATAGAACAACAACAAAAAAAAATATAAGGAAAAATGAGTCATGTTTGGTTTTTAGTTGCTCTTGTTGTTTGTTTCCTGATTTCACCGTGTCTAGTTTTAAGCTACCCATAGTTTGTCAATGAACTCCATGTTGTACTTTCCCTGCCATACGTCATTTCTCCAAGAAGCCTTGGTGATTTCTATTGGATAATGGTATTTAGAAACCAATACCTGGGTGCTAGATGTGTTAACTGCTACTGAGGTGTCATTTACATCTAGGTTCTTTCAGAGAGGAGAGTCAGAAAGAATGTATGTATTTAACTCTGTCTGTACCCACCTTCCTATCTATCTTAAAACTTATGAGATCATACTGGTACTTTTGAATAATAATTGTACTATTATCATACAAATAACCAATGTTTTGTAGGATTTTTTTTTTTTTTTTTTTTT
>NW_011494771.1:2627420-2628086 GCF_000754665.1 Bison bison bison
CCTGGAGGAGGAAATGGCAACCCACTCCAGTATTCTTGCCTGGGAAATCCTATGGACAGAGGAGCCTGATGGGCCTCTGTCCATGGGTCACAAAGAGTCAGACATGACTGAGCACACCGCAGCACGTGCAGTCAAAAATACTATTTTTTTAAAGGTAACTTAAGGTTAGTTTTCTTCTTTCCCACCTGCATCAGACTGGTTACACTGTTCCTTTGTAATGCGGTTAGATTTATTTATTATTATACACATTCCATTGAATTTTCCTCATATCTTGACTTGGATTATTTACACAAATTTTTGCATATGTGCAACATTATTACTGTTTTAAGAGTTGAAATGATACAAAAAGTATCCAAACTCCTCAGTGTTTAAAGAAAAAAAAATTCCACATGTTTTACAGTAAGCCATGAGCAAACTTTATCTGGAGAAGTACAGCCAATGTTAGAGTCACACCTATGGATGAACTCTGAAGACTCACCTTGGGTGGTGAGCACCCAGGCACAGTGTCTATGAGGCAGTTACTCCACAATGCAGTCTTTTATAGAAGGACTGCCAACCCCACCACCTTGCGTTTACCTTGGCCCCACGTCAATCTCTTTTCACGGGAACTGAGTCAGGTCATGTCACCCCTCCCTCACACTGCTGCAGCCACAGTGGCCTTGCTTT
>NW_011494771.1:2628186-2633083 GCF_000754665.1 Bison bison bison
GACCTCACCAAGTGGCTTCTGCCTCAAGGTCCTTGCATTGCATTCTCTCTGCTCGGTAAATTCTTCCCCCAGATGACTTTTCAGCTCACTCTCTTGCTTGCCTCTACTGTCTCTCATATAATGCCTTGTCTTCTGTGTGACCAAATCAACCCAACCTACTTTTGTTTGTTTGTTGTTTTAGTCGCTAAGTCATGTCTGACTCTTTGAGACCTCCATGGACTGTAGCCCACCAGGCTCCTCTGTCCATGGGATTCTCCAGGCAAGACTACTAGTATGGATTGCCATTTCCTACTCCAGGGGATCTTCCCAACCCAGGGATGGAACCCATGTCTCCTGTATTGGTAGATGGGTTCTTTACTGCTTAACCTCCAGGAAAGAGCCACTTCTTATCGAAAAAATTATAATAATAAGCCAAAAGAAACTTCACCTACAAAAAGTCAGAGACCAGAAGGGGGAGCTCTCATACCCAGTGATGATAGCAAGAGTCCAACAGGAAGAAGAAAGACTCCTCTTCTTTCCTGGCAAGGATTCAGCCAATAAACAGCCATGGATTCTTTGTTTCTGAGAACCCTCCCAACTTCCTTTTACTATCTAGAAAAGACATTTCCCTCCCTTGCCATGAGAGGATTTGCATGTGGTTCACCATAGTTGCAGATCCCCTACTGCAATCCTCCACTGACCCCGAATAAATCGGACAGCGCATTTGTTTCAGGTCAACACTCCATTCTGCCCACTCTGTTTCCCTGCTTGATCTACTTTCATTATCTGACACAGTTTTTATTTTACTTGTTTCCTTGCCTTTTGTCCATCTCCTTCTAGCATAGATGAGGCTTCCCCATGACAGGATTTTTAAAAACTTTTTTTACCAGGTCAGCCCTTGAGCCTACAACACCTGGTACATAGCAGGCATTCAAGAAACACTTGTTGAAAGGAAAAAAAAGTAAAGAGTGAATGAGTATATTGGTTTGGTCTGGCTGTATGCTTAATACTATAAGAAATTTCTAGAGCAAAAAACGTAGAAGAATTGGTGATAATGTCTTTTGTGATTCAGAATCAAAGAATGCGTGGCTGATCAATGCCTTGGGGGTCAGGTTGGTTGTTGTTGCCTGCCTGCTGGTTGCTGTTCCTCCTCAAAAGGAGGAACTGGAGTCCACCAGAGTGAAAAGACTCGCCTGTTGTCTCACAGCCAACCCAGGTTCTGGGCACTTCTCAATCACAAAGCTGGGGATCCCCACTTGTCTCTCTATCTGCAGAGGGACTTGGAGGCAGAGGGTGAGGATGGTGTGCAGAAGAATTTTTAATTAATTTTGTCCAGGTGGAAAACTGGCTTGCTCAGGAAATGTACCTAAAGCATATTTTTAAACTCATTTTCATAATGCTGGTTTTTATCAAACCAGGATGAATAATTATCTCTTTTTACTTCACTTAGGAGGCTTATTCATTATTTCCTGTCTGACAGAGATGTTCAAACACTATTGTTTTTCAAATACCCCAGAAAACACTATAGAGATTACTTTTCTGTAATTCAGAGAAAGAGGAAATTCCACACATTTTTTTACCACCATGAATGGCAGGAGAGGGGGCTATGTCTTAGGTTTTCTGATTTTTTTGACCAACTGTCAACATTATTTTTAGTTTTTGAAATTCTATGCCCAATCAAGTCTTCACTTGAATTAATTAATTTTAGTTAATTGATTAATTCATAGAAATCAAGTATTTATCTGAAGAATTTGTTGTACTACAGGTTGAACTATCAGGGTTATAGAGTTTATCCATCAATTCAACAAACATTTCATTTTGTTTTTACTTCTTAACTTTGGACAAGTTCAAGCCTGGGTTGTCACATTTGTGAAATATAAAATTTGTAAAACAATAATACATCACAGGAGTTGTTCAGAGAATTAAGTATTGTCAAATGCTTCAAGTAGTGCTTGGCATGTAATGAGGGCCCTTATTGGAAGCTCTTATTATAATTCTTATGTTTCATTTTATTATTTTGCTATTATTATTATTAGAAGTAGTATTAAAGAACAGGCTGTTTACAGTGCCTTGGCTATTTTTAGAGTCTTTGTGGCCTAAGGCATAGGGCCAGTAGGCAGATCCACTCAAGGCAGGTCATGCTGACCATTTCTTAACTCATTTGAAAAGAGAATCAATGAGATCAGTACTTCAAGTTAACTTTCATTTCCCCTAAGGACAGTTTCCAGTCCCTTGAGTAGAACTAATATGTCCTCTCTGAAGTCCAAGGCAACACTTTGTTAGGGAAAGCACAAAAGCTCCCTATGGAGGAGAGAGTTATTTGTTCTTTGCTTGAGTTTGCACTCCATGGAAACTATCTTCATATCAATATCACAAAACTTGGATTTCTTCCCTTCTGAGCAGCAATGTCCTTAGAATGAATGTCCTTGCTTCATTTCCAGAAAATAGGGCCTTTGATTCCACTTGGCTCAATTTAAGTGTTTTTTTTTCTTAAAACACTATTCTTTTGGGGTGTTTTAGTGATATAGTGCAATCAAGAAGGGGAAGGTCTCTGTCCTCATGAAGTTTAGAGACTAGTAATATTTAAGGCTCTTCCTCTCTTTCCCTATGATATATTCCACTTAAATTAAATCAAAGATGATAGAAGTGATGTGCAAATATTCCTATATTAACATTTTAAGTTAAAAAGCCAGCATTTGCTTGAAACATGTATGGAGAAAAGAAAAGTTCCTGATATATTTCATAGATAGTTTTTGGAGTAAAGAAAATATTACAATTTAAAATTAATCAGAGTAAGACATTTAATGCTTCATATAATACATGTAAGGAGATCTGCCTACTCTTTAGGTGTCTTTATTGATTAGACAAGCCAGACAGCCAAATACATAGAGGATCATGAATAGTTTGCAATGATTCAGTGAAATTTTCCAACAGAAACACTCATATCCAGTTTTATTAATGTATAGATCTAATACCTGGGCAGATTCAAAGTATGCGACTACAGAAATGCCAGACTGGATGAAGCATAAGCTGGAGTCAAGATTGCGGGGAGAAATATCAATAACCTCAGATATGCAGATGATACCACCCTTGTGGCAGAAAGTGAAGAAGAACTAAAAAGTCTCTTGATGAAAGTGAGAAAGGAGAGTGAAAAAGCTGGCTTAAAACTCAGCATTCAGGAAATGAAGATCATGGCATCTGGTCCCATCACTTAATGGCAAGTAGATGGGGAAAACAATGGAAACAGTGGCAGGCTTTATTTTCTTGGGCTCCAAAGTCACTGCAGATGGTGACTGCAGCCATGAAATTAAAAGACATTTGCTCCTTGGAAGAAAAGTTATGACTGACCTAGGCAGCATATTAAAAAAAAAAAAAGACATTACTTTACCAACAAAGGTCCATTTGGTCAAAGCTATGGTTTTTTCCAGTAGTCATGTATGGATGTAAGAGTTGGATCATAAAGAAAGCTGAGCACTGAAGAATTGATGCTCTTGAATTGTGGTGTTGGGAGAAGATTCTTGAAAGTCCCTTGGACTGAAAGGAGATTCAACCAGTCAATCCTAAAGGAAATCAGTCCTGAATATTCATTGGAAGGAGTGATGCTGTAGCCAAAGCTCCAATACTTTGGTCACCTGATGCAAAGAGCTGACTCATTTGAAAAGACCCTATGCTGGGAAAAATTGAAGGCAGGAGGAAAAGGGGATGACAGAGGGTGAGATGGTTGGATGGCATCATTGACACAATGGCCATGAGTTTGAGCAAGCTCCAGGACTTGGTGATGGACAGGGAAGCCTGGCGTGTTGCAGTCCATGGGGTCACAAAGAGCCAGACATGACTGAGCTACTAAACTGAACTGAACAGAAGGGTAGTGATATTACCAGGACTGGCATGAGAAATTCAAGCACAAAATCATAAAATCTCAAAGATGGATGACAAGTCCCTGGTCTAATTCACCTATCCCAATGCAGGAATCACATCAATAATATCAACCCCATTGACAAAGATTACTCTAGGGTCTTCCTGGAATAACTCCTGAGAGAATAAAAATGTTATACTGTGGGGGGGATGGGATGGGAAAAAGGTGGCATATGCGCTGCTGCCCATGGTCCTGAAAATCTGTTATGATATGTCTCATTCTAATGATACTGGGATAATGATGGCTCATGTTCAGTCTTGGGCCAACAACCTTAAGCTCAGTAGGGAAAGGCATTGATGGGAGGGAAAAGGGAAAGGAGAAAAGAAAATGAGAGGGAAGACAGTGAAAAGGAAAAAGGGACATAGCCTTTAAATAATGAAGCAGAAGTCCTTAATCTCTCAGTTCAGTTCAGTTCAGTCACTCAGTCATGTCTGACTCTTTGCGACCCCATTAACTGCAGCACCCAGGCCTCCCTGTTCATCACCAACTCCCAGAGTCCACCCAAACCCATGTCCATAGAGTTGATGATGCCATCCAGCCATCTCATCCTCTGTCATCCGCTTCTCCTCCTTCCTTCAATCTTTCCCAGCATCAGGGTTTTTTCAAATGAGTCAGCTCTTCGCATGAGGTGGCCAAAGTATTGGAGTTTCAGCTTCAACATCAGTCCTTCCAATGAACACCCAGGACTGATCTCCTTTAGGATGGGCTGGTTGGATCTATTTGCAGTCCAAGGGACTCTCAAGAGTCTTCTCCAACACCACAGTTCAAAAGCATCAATTCTTCAGTGCTCAGCCTTCTTTATAGTCTGCCTCTCACATCCACACATGACCACTGGAAAAACCATAGCCTTGACTAGATGGACCTTTGTTGGCAAAGTAATGTCTCTGCTTTTCAATATGCTATCTAGGTTGGTCATAACTTTCCTTCCAAGGAGTAAGCGTCTTTTAATTTCATAGCTGCAATCACCATCTGCAGTGATTTTGGAGCCCAAAAAAAAGAAAG
>NW_011494771.1:2633183-2636383 GCF_000754665.1 Bison bison bison
TCTAGGTTGGTCATAACTTTCCTTCCAAGGAGTAAGCGTCTTTTAATTTCATAGCTGCAATCACCATCTGCAGTGATTTTGGAGCCCAAAAAAAAGAAAGTTAGCCACTGTTTTCACTGTTTCCCCATCTATCTGCCATGAAGTAATGGGACCACATGCCATGATCTTAATTTTCTGAATGTTGAGCTTTAAGCCAACTTTTTCACTCCCCTCTTTCACTTTTATCAGGAGGCTCTTTAGTTCTTCACTTTCTGCCATAAGGGTGGTATCATCTGCATATCTGAGGTTATTGATGTTTCTCCCTGCAATCTTGATTTCAGCTTGTGCTTCTTCCAGCCCAGCGTTTCTCATGCTGTACTCTGCATATAAGTCATGTTCTAATAACCACAGTTACCAAAGGAAGACAATGTTTTGCACTTTGATATGCTGATTTCTGTTACAAGTAGGGTTTCTGGGAATCAGACTCTGAGACAGAGTTAGAGCAAGCATGCATGATATTTTAAGCCATCCCCTTGGCATCAATACCTTTGATAGGAAGGGGAAGAAATAAGATTGGGAAGAGGAAGTCATCAAGCTGCAAAGCATTCTCAAAACCTTTAGGTGGCCCATGAGAAGGGCAGGAATGAGACTGGCTTTCAGGAATTATTTAGAGTTGGGTCAGACCTCTATACTCCCACATGGATCAGTCTTTGAATCTGAGATATCCTGAGAAGGGGCATAACCTCGGGTGAGTGGCTTTCTAGAGCTCAGGCAATCCTCGAAAGGACTTATAGCTGGGGCTGCAATTGCTTCATTAAGGTGAGATTGGTATAGTCCATCACAATGTGTACTGCACGAGTCATGTGTCACATTATTCCTCATCCTATGCTGTTGTTTGATTGCTAAGTCATGTCTGAGTCTTTTGCAGCCCCATGGACTGCAGCCCACCAGGCTCCTCTGTCCATGTGACTTCCCAGGCAAGAATACTGGAGTGAGTTGCCATTTCCTTCTCCAAGGGGTCTTCCTAACTCAGGGATTGAACCTGTGTCTCTTATTTTGGCAGGTGGATTCTTTACCACTAAGCCACCAGAGAAGTTCCATCCTATGCTTATGCTTATGCATAATACCTCCTTAGAAAACTCATGGCAGTATTGTACATCTCTTTCTATATAGACATCAGATTGCATCAATCATGTTCTCCTTATAATTCCCCACCATCTATCCTCACATGATGAATTCCTTATTCACATTTCACCCAATCAGTGATTTGAAGGTAGTTGTCATGCTACCTTCAAATATTCAAACCTTTTCTTTTCCTGGAGCACTATCCTTGACTCCAGTAAGTTTCTTGAGATTAAAACAATTTCTAAGTCATTCTTTATCTTACTCTTCTCTAGTTGTGTTCTTATTTAAAGAAGCCCTTCATAAAAGTAGTAACAGAGAAGGCAATGGCACCCCACTCCAGTACTCTTGCCTGGAAAATCCCATGGGCGGAGGAGCCTGGTGGGCTGCAGTCCATGGGGTCGCAAAGAGTCGGACATGACTGAGAGATCTCACTTTCATTTTTCACTTTCATGCATTGGAGAAGGAAATGGCAACACACTCCAGTGTTCTTGCCTGGAGAATCCCAGGGACGGGGGAGCCTGGTGACCTGCCGTCTATGGGGTTGCACAGAGTCAGACACGACTGAAGCGACTTAGCAGCAGTAGCAGCAGGACTACACTATCTGTGAAAATATAGTCATATGTCCACTTAGAACACATTTTGGGCACTAAACAAGTATTTTGGCCTTCATTTGAGCTATGTATATGGAGCATACTGTGAAGCAGTAGCTAAGGAAAAGAAAGAAGGGAGTATACATATGAATACATCAAATGAAAATATTAAAACACACAATTTTAAGATTTAAGAACATTTGGTTTGGCACAATAAGAGACAAGGCAAGAAGGGGGTCTTTGTTGGCTGTTTACTTTTCTATCTAAAAGAGTTCTTTAAAATGAAATAATCTAATTTTTACTACTCAGCTTGCTCCTAAGCACTAGGACTCCTCCATTCTCACCTTCTTCCATATCCTGGTTCTGAATAGCTTGCTCTGCCTATATTACATTCCACCTCACACCCACCTCTCACTTTGAACCTTTGAACTCCTTGGTCACTTATGATCTCACCTCACCCCTTGGACAAACGAATTAGTACCAATTTACTTTCCTCCCTAGTAATTTCAATTTTCCTCTGGCTACATTTAAAAGACAGTAAGTCAAAGTCTCCCTGGTGGCTCAGTGATATATAATTCACCTGCCAACGCAGGAGATGCAAGTTCAATCCCTCAGTCGAGACGAACCCTTGGAAAAGAAAATGGCAATCCACTCCAGTATTCTTGCCTGTGAAATCCCATGGACAGAGAAGCCTGGCGGGCTATATTCCATGGAGTCGCATAGAGCCTTAGGGACTAAACAACAGCAGCAACAAGCTCCAGGAAGGCAGGTACTACACTGTTTGGCTCACCACTTTATGTCTGGTACCTGGAACGGTGCTTGGCATCGAGGAGACGCTCAATGAGTTTTGGCCAATCAGGTGAGGCCTCACATAGTACCTGACAAACATCTGCATCTTCTGGTCTATATGTGGGACACTGTCTCAGATGACCCCATGAACTTGCCCCTTACCAAGCCCATATCACAGGAGATTCAAACTAAAATGGCGAGACACTGTCTTTTCAGTGAAAGTCACTCAGTCGTGTCTGACTCTTTGTGACCCCCTTGGAATTCTCCAGGCCAGAATACTAGAGTGAGTAGCCGTTCCCTTCTCCAGGGGATCTTTCCAACCCAGGGATCAAACCCAGGTCTCCCTCATTCAGCGGGGTTCTTTACTAGCTGGGCCACCAGGGAAGCTCGTCTTTTCAGAGGACTCCTCATCTTCCAGAATTCTCAGTCCTGGAGAATAAGCAGTTAACTCTGGGGAAGGGATAAAGGAGAAGACAATAGAGGAACAGTCTTCATTCAGGGGCATCTGCTTCCCCAAATGAAACATTTGGAAGTTTTTTGAGTGCTTGGGAGTGGGGCTTTAAAATGCAACATGTGAAGTGAAGTTATTTAAATTCTGATCTAACTGTGTGGCCTATCTTCATGCCTGCATTAAAATGGTTCAGACTTTGACCATCCACCCCCATCATTCTGTTTGGATTAGCCGAGGGCTCCACTTGTGTGGTACGTTTTAATTTT
>NW_011494771.1:2636483-2642116 GCF_000754665.1 Bison bison bison
GACACAGTGTTCCCATCCCATCCTCCCTCAAGTAAGTCTGGGGGAAAAATGTACTTAGCTGAGAATTCACAATCTCTGCTTTTTTGTGCTTCCAAGGAAACTTAACAGGAAATGGATTTGCTTTGCCATATTTAGGATAGCTTGGAGTGCAGATTCACAAAGAATTTTCCTTGAGCTACATTTTGCACAGAAAACTTAATGACAGATGCAAAGAAAAAAGTGGTTTCACTGTCCAATCCCAGGACACTTAGAGAGCGTGATTAAAGCTTTCCATATGATAGCTGCGGGAACTGATTACTGGTGAGGGAAGAGGTTATTCGAAACCGCATAGTGGAACATGTATAATATCATATATGAAACGAATCGCCAGTCCAGGTTCAATGCATGATACTGGATGCTTGGGGCTGGTGCACTGGGACGACCCAGAGGGATGGTACCGGGAAGGAGGAGGGAGGAGGGTTCAGGATGGGGAACACGTGTATACCTGTGGTGGATTCAATTTAATATATGGCAAAACCAATACAATATTGTAAAGTTAAAAAAAAAAAAAAGAATCAGGACTGGAATACAGGTCTCCTGCCACTATGAAGCATGAGATAGAAATTAAGCTAAAACATAGTCAATGGAGCCCTTTCAAGAAAGGACTTCCATTTTTTAACTCCACCATCCCAGTTCCCAATGCAATGACCAAAAATAGTATTTCTCAGGTGTTGTCACTTGGATCCTTTGTGTTGGGGATGAGTTTCTGTAACAATGTCAAGAATGTGGGCTAGAGTAATCAGCACTGGTTCTATGAAAGTAAGAATAGGAAGTGAAAGTGAAAGTTGCTCAGTTGTGTCCCACTCTTTTAACCCCATGGACTACACAGTCCATGGAATTCTCCAGGCCAGAATACTGGAGTGAGTAGTCTTTACTTTCTCCAGGGGATCTTCCCAACCCAGGGATCGAACCCAGGTCTCTCACATTGCAGGCAGATTCTTTCCCTGCTGAGCCACAGGGGAACTCCAAGAAAGGTAAGATCAATTAGTCTAGATTTGTAAGACTCATAGAATGCTATTCTCTATAGCCTAGAGATTTTCTTTTGTCCCTCTTTAACAGAGAGTCCCTTGGACTGCAAGAAGATCCAACCATTCCATCCTAAAGGAGATCAGCCCTGGCTGTTCTTTGGAAGGACTGATGCTAAAGCTGAAACTCCAGTACTTTGGACCCCTCATGGGAAGAGTTGACTCATTGGAAAAGACTCTGATGCTGGGAGGGATTGGGGGCAGGAGGAGAAGGGGATGACAGAGGATGAGATGGCTGGATGGCATCACCGACTCGATGGACATGAGTTTGAGTGAACTCCGGGAATCGGTGATAGACAGGGAGGCCTGGTGTGCTGCGATTCATGGGGTCGCAAAGAGTCAAACACAACTGAGCGACTGAACTGAACTGAACTGAACAGAAGAGTAACTGAACTGAACTGAAGGATATCTGGCACAACAGAGAAATTGTGAAGAGCAACTTGCAACTTACATTTTTTCTACTCTAGAGAAACAATGAAACACAATTGCTGCAGTTCAGTAGTAACTGACAGAGCTTCTACCCAGTTTTATCCAGGATCTTGTCCAGGACAAGACATGGGCTTCACTCATGCTGTAGGGAAACAGCTTTAAAGTTGATCAGAAGACAGGCGTGGATGTGCATTAGCCACCTACAATTTTGTGAGGCAGTAAGAAGAAAGGAAGAAAGGCAAAGGGGAAAAAAAAAAGGGGGGGGGGAGAAGATGAGTTTGAAAGAGTTTTCTGGAATAGTCCAGGGTGTGCTTTGAGTTTTTCTATCAATGGTCCGTTGATAAGTCACACCTGCAGGCTATGGTCTATCTCAGTCTCAGAGGCAATTGTATGATGAAAAGAACATTAACCCCACTGTGGTGGGAGGAGAGGAAATGTTGAGAATTAAATGGGGCTTCTAGTAGAACGAAAATCCAGATACCAAGGATGACACAGCACAGGTCGTTAAAGATCTTGTGCTGTAACAATGGGAGCATGGCAGTGCCCCCTTAGCCTCCAAGTTAGGCTGAATTATCCTGATTAAATAGCAATATCTATATTAACCACCATTTCAGTTTATTTGAGTGCCCTTCAACACATTAGGAAACACGAATGTATTAGGTATTTTATATGCATTATATATGATCCCAAGAGCAATCTTGAAATGCAAATATTATCACTGGATGTTCTACAGAAAAGGACAATGGAGATTCACAAAAGTACAGTATTTAGCACTAGGTCACGTGGCTGAGTAGCTGTAAGATAATGGTGGCTAAGAGCATGGACCCTGGAGAAAAAATATCTGGCTTCAAGTATTACCTTTGCTGCTTATTAGCTGGGGAGTTGGGGACAGGCAGCCCCACTAAGATGTTCCCGAACAATCCCACTTCCCGGTAGTTGTAGCTGTGTGTAATCCCCTCCCTTTGAATAACTTGCTTCTAACCAGAAGAATACGGCAACACCGGACAGTTGTCATTTTGGTGATTAGGTTACACAATATTGTGATTTCCATCTTTTCAGCACTTTCTTGCTGGCTTTGAAGAAGCAAGTTGCCATGTGGGAGAAATGAGGCTGACCTCTAGCCAACAGCTTGTGTTAGACAGTGGGAAGCTGAATTTTGCCAATAGTTATGTGAATCAACCTAGAAACAGATCCTTCCCCAGTCAAACCCACTCATAGAGGACACTTTGATTGCTGTCTTATGGGAAACTGTGAAGCAGAAAACCCAGATATGCCATGTCCTGTTTCCTGACTCAAGAAAATATAAGATAGCATGTATGTATTATTTTGATCCTGTACATTTGGAGGTAATCAGTTAAACGGCAAAAGATAGCCAATGCAGGGAGCATAGGCAGGTTACCTCACTTCCCTTTGCCTCAGTTTCTTATCTTTAAATAGAGAGATAAATAATGATGCCTATTTCAGTGGGTTGCTGGGAGGATTCTGTGATATTATGTACATAAAATCTGACATTGGGGAAATGCTTAAGTGTTAAAGTTGCAAAGCTGAGAAGGCTTTCAGCTTTGCAAAGTTGCAAAGGCTGCTGCTCCAGCTCTTCTCCCTACAGCACCTCTCTTGCCCGCTGCCACTCTATTACAAGAATCTTTAATATCTACTTCACACTCATTCATGGGTTTGTGTGTCATCCCTACCACACTAAATTTGCCTTGTTCCTGACTGACTCAGTGTTGTCTAATTTCCTCAATCCATTCTTAACCTTAAACCAAACAAGGAATTAGCTTTTCCACTTTACTGCTCAGCATCCTGTCTTGGGTCCCTGTTTTCCTTGACCTCTGACCTCCTATGCCCACATTAATTCATGCTATTTCACTGGGCCACATTCCTGAACTTGAACTATTGAGATCTATATGTGGATCTCGGAAAGCCAGAGAGAACAATGACTAAGGATGAGAAAATGTGTCCTCTCATTTCACTTCTTCCTTAAGTTGGTTAACTATTTTCTGCATTTTATGGGAATAAAATCATATATGGGAATTATAATATGTATGTCACAGACAGCACAGCTTTAAATGCAAAAAGGAAGATAGAATGATTGTCATGATGAATGCTTATCTTTTCCTTCCATTCTTCGGCTCTGCTATACCATGGTTCTGGCTGCAAATACTTCAACCATGAAAAGCACCAGGGCTCATGAAAAACACCAGACTACTACTTTCTTTCAGCCATGAACTCTATTTTGCTCTGACTTCTTTCCTTTTGCAAGTGTTATATTTCTATCTGAAGAAAAAATTAGCCAGTTTCAGAGAGATAAGACCTACCAGTTCCCTGGATGTAGATTGTGCTCCTGGGGTAAAAAGTCAGCCTGCCTTAGATTTTTTCCAGCCCTTCCTTATGTTGCATTTCCACCTCTCAATCACAGGAACCCTGCCCTCCGCTCCTAGCTTTGCTCCAGGTACCTGCTTGTTAAGACTTCAAGGCTACAGACATATATAGCCACCAATGTCCCAGATTTCCCAGTTTGATCAACCCTGTTATCATGCATTTTTTTTTAAACTTCCCTGTAGGCAACCCAAGGCTTTGTTGCTTCATCCATAAGGTGTGGTCAGAATCCCTACTTTGGAGAATAATGATAATGTACATAGAATGTCCAGTACATGGACACTTAATGTAGGGAGTTAAAACCTTAAATATAGGGCGTGGAAAACTAAATTGGTGTCTATCTTTGTAAAGTGTTTACTAGGCACATATTGATGAATTCCAAGAAATCATTTGCCCTATTTTTGTATTCAGAACATCGGAAACCAGATGTTCTCCAAGATGTCAATAACACTGAGAATAGCTGAGGTCACTGTTGTGTGGACTGAAAGAAAAGATATGCACTTTGGACTGATCTGGGCTTTAATCTCAGCTCAGCCATGGAACAGCACCTTGCTTCAAGGTCAGTGTGTGACCTTGGCAAGCTCCTTACACATTTGGTTTCCTCGTCTGTACAATTGTGATAACAGCGCCCACCTGGCACGGATTTTGTATACACAAGCCATATGTCATGTACTAGGCACTCAATATATTAGCTCCCTTTACTTTACAACTAGTTTTTCCAAGGTAATCCATTTTTTCTCACTGAAGATAGTCTTTGCCTTATTTTTCCTGATGAGGGGTTTTGCAATATTAAATGTTCCTGCTTGAAAGCTGCTTAAGGTTAGGCATGACTTAAAATATCAGTGACCCATCCCCCTCACCAACCTGCTTCCTGCATAACCCCACACTTCTTTCTCATCTAGAAAAATCTTTCTTCAAAATTCAAAAGGCCAAGGGGTCTTCTGAGGGAAGTTAGATCCCTTTAGATTCTGCCAGAGAACTTTCCCACAAAGAGGAAATTCTACAAATACCCGGATGACATCACCAAGAAAAGGCCCTTGTTCCCCCAGGGCCCAGCCTCCCTGGAAGATGACAAGGGTTAGGGAGAGAGAAAGCCCGGGCCACTTGTCGGATTTGGCAGGCAGCAGCCAACAGCTGGTCAGGCGGGTTAATGAGCCCTGCACTCTGCTCTCGTCCAGCCTGTACTGGCAAAGGCAGAGGCAAGCGGCTCCGGCCTGCTTTTCTCTTTCTATTAACAAAGTGCGACGTCATCGGATTACCTTGGCCAGGGGCCAGGCCTGCTCGCCATTTGCCTGCCTCTGTGTTGCCATGGAAATGGCGATGCGCCTTTTGCCAAGGCAGCAGCTGGTGGATGGGTAGCGATTACCTGCCAAGCAGATTTACTAGCTCTAAAGTGCAGACCTTTCTCTGATAAGTAAGAGAAGAGGAAAGTTCGAGACTCAGATAAGAGGGCAGGGCTCTCTGCACCTTTTGACCCATCCCCTCGATTTTAATTGTCCAAGAATAGATGATAATTCTCCTGCGTTTGTCCAGATGCCCATCCGCTCAGCTCATCGGCCAGTCTTGTCTCATCTTTTTCTTGCATCATCTTATTCTGAGAACAGGCAATAAACAATCTAGTCTTTGTCTTTGCTGCAACAAACATGCTACCCGCCCCCAGCATTCTGCAGCAGCATTCTGCAGGGCTTTGAGGGCGGGAAGGGGTTCCGGCCTGGAAAGAATTCCCAGAAAGGAAGAAAGGCAGTGCCCACTTTGGTATAA
>NW_011494771.1:2642216-2682597 GCF_000754665.1 Bison bison bison
ATAATCATGAGAATTTAGTAGAAAAACCTACAGTGATTTTGGTCTTCACCTAGGAGGAGATTCCTGGGAATATCTGGATCCCTGAATTTTAGGATGGATTTTTTTTCCTTCTTAAATTTTATTTCAAAAGCATTTATTAAACACCAACTGTATGTAAACTTAGTTCTAACTGAATTTCAAGTATCCATCTCCTACTACTTCAATATATATAACCAATACTGGAACCACCCAGAAGGGGTAAGAGGTCAAAAGGCAGACAAGGGGAGGTAATCAGGCCACTTCAGGCAGAGAAGGTGAATGTACTCCAGGACAGAGGTAGGATCTTTAAGTGGGGAGTACTTTGTACAGCTTGAGTCGGAGTTGTCTCTAGGAGAAAGGAGAGCAGAAGCATCACATCAGGGGAAGCAAGCTACAGTTTTCTATGCATCTGAGAAATGGGCGCTGAAGAATTTGCAAGCTGTTCTAGGTGATGGAGAGCTATTAAAGGATGGTTCAGTGGTTAAGAATCCTCCTGCCAATGCAGAAGATCCCTGGGTAGGGAAGATCCCCTGGAGAAGGGCATGGAAGCCCACTCTCATAATTCTTGCCTGGAGAATCTCATGGGCAGAGGAACCTAGTGGGCTACAGGCCATGAGGTTGCAAAGAGTTGGACATGACTGAAGTGACTTAACACACACACAAGCCACAGTAAAATAACTACTTACCCTTTAGGAATGAAACTCACTGCCCTGAGGATTGGATTGGGGTGGAGCAAGAGATCGATGGGGTAAAAGCCTGAAAAGTGTCTGAAAAAGGGCACTGGAGGTCATAGGGAAGAGGAAGTAGATTCAAGTCCTGTTTCAGCAATGGTTCAGTATTATTGGATTGGCTAAAAACTCCGTTCCGGTTTTTCTGTAACATCTTATGAAAAATTCTGAATGAACGTTTTGGCTAATATCATCATAACACCTAATACAGAGGGGAGGCCTTTCAGGCACTAGGCTCCATGTATATTTTTCTCTAGTGCACATAACTATCTCAGCCACCATCATTTCCATTAACTTCACACATACTGCATCATCAAGTCCCACTTTTCAGATGGAAAAAAAACTCAACTCTGGGATGTTTCTGCATCTGCACAGCAGGTAGAACTGGCAAAGCATTGTTTTATGGTTTTTATTCAAAGCAGTCCAATTCTAATCTTTGGGTCCTAACCATTTTACCACACTGCCTCCCAAATTCCATTCTAAGTGAGGCAAGATACATTTCTGTGCCACCGAATGCTTATAATCTAAGACAGGGTTGGGGAGCAAACGCTTTCCGAAAGGTGTGTGCTCAGTTGCTAGTCGTGTCCGGCTCTTTGTGACCCCATGGACTGTGACCGCAAGGCTCCTCTGTCCAAGTTTTCCAAGCACGAGTACTGGAGTGGGTTGCCATTTCCTCTTCCAGGGAATCTTCCTGACTCAAGGATTGAACACAGGCCTCTTGTGTCTCCTACATTGGCAGGCCAATTCTTTACCACTGAGCCACCTGGGAAGCCCTGTTCTGTAAAGGGCCAGATGGTAAATATTTTAAGCTTTGTGGACCACACAGTCTTGTGTCACAGGTCCTCTGCCATGGTGGTATTACACAATACATAAATGAGTGTGGCTGTGTTCCAATACAACTGCAAGCAGGCAGCTTTGGCCTATGGGCTACAGTCTGCTAATCCCTGATGAAGGGATGAAGTATATAGGAAAGTCTTCTAAGGGTATCAAAAAATGAAAGAGCAATGGTGGGAAATCACTAAATTAGATTTGGAAGGTGATGCAGGGAAAGATTGACGACAGGAGGAGGGGATGACAGAGGATGAGATGGTTGGTTGGTATCACTGGCTCAATGGACATGAGTTTGAGCAAGCTCTGGGAGACTGTGAAGGACAGGGAAGGCTGATGTGCTGCAGTTCGTGGAGTCACAAAGAGTGGGACATGACTCAGCAACTGAACAACAACTAGCGAGAGAGACAGAAATTTAGACCAAGAGGAACTTAGAACTTGCAGAGTCCAAGGACTCAGATCCTGGAGAGATGACCTGAGAACCAGTAACATTCAGAAGGACTAAGGATAATGGGGTGGACTAAGGATAATGTCAGCATCTCTTAAGTGGGTGAACTTTGAAAAAGTCTACTTTCTCATCCAGGTCAACAGAGTAAAGCTTAATGAATGTTCCTGAGTAGAGTTACATAACAGTTCAGATGAAAGCATGTTGTGATGCCTTTTATACTTACGTGAACAACCTTTAGAAGAGTATAAATCTCCTGGAATTATTTGTAGAATCATTTGTAGATGTGTGTGTATGTGATCATCCTCTCACCTCATTCCCATGTAGAGAGAAATAGCATAACTAACTCAACGGGTAAAGACACAAGTGCCGGGCTCAGATAGACCTGGGTCAAGTAGGGTTCTTCCAGTTAGTAACTCTGTTACACAGAGCACGATGTTTATCCTCTCTTTATTTTACTTAAAAAAATTTATTGCAGTATAGTTGCTTTACAACGTTGTCTTACTTTCCACCGTACAGCAAAGTGAATCAGCCATATGCAGACATCTCTGTCTCTTTTTTGGGGTTTCTTTCCCCTTTAGGTCACTACAGAGCACTGGGTAGATTTCCCTGTGATATTCAGTAGGTTCTTATTAGGCTACTGGTCCTGTCTTACTTTGCATATCTATAAAGTGGGACAAAAATGATACTGTCATAAAGGAGGGTGTTATTCTGAGAACTGAATGAGATGATAAATATAAATCATTGTACTCAGAGCCCCCCAAGTAGGATGAGAGTGAAGGCCAAGTGTAGCTCTCTCCTTCTGTCTAGTTGAGGGGTTGAGCTCATGACCTCTGGAGGCAAGCATTTGTATACCATTTTCTTTATTTGCAAATAAAATGACAGACTGTACCTCACTGAGCTATTGTGAAGATAAAATGAGATGATGTTTATGAAGAGTTTAAAAGATGTTTGACACATAGTAGACATCCTTTATGTTTTAACTTTATGCAGATGGGTGAACAGAGGCCCCCAAATTAAGTGACTTGTCCAAAGTCACAGTGCCTCTGGGAGATCTTCCAATCTTGGAAATGAAAGGATGGTAGAACGTTCAATTCTAGAACATTGCACTTGGCTTCATGTCAGTTTTAAAAGGAAATGTCTTATTAATGGTAAACATTCCTGTGGTGCTGACCAGACTGCCAACAATATTCTGTTTTCCATTGACATCCCATTCATCCTTTCAATAACCCTGTAAAGTGAAAGTCGCTCAGACATGTCTAACTCTTTATGACGCGGAATTCTCCAGGCCAGAATACTGGAGTGGGTAGCCTTTCCCTTCTCCAGGGGATCTTTCCAACCCAGGAATCAAACTGGGGTCTCTTGCATTGCAGGCGGATTCTTTGCTAGCTGAGCTGTCAGGGAGGTGAGTGCTATTATGATCCCCATTTTCGTGTGAGGAAATAAGACACAAAATGGTTAAAATACTTTCTTATAGTGACACAAGAGTCAATGGCAGAGCTGGGATTTAAACACAAGCATTTTGCTGCACTGCCTTCAAATACTCTTTTTAAGGTCAGATAGAAGAATAGTAGAGGATAAGGAGGAATGGCTAATGAGAAGGAGGACAAGACCACAAATTACTAATCAAAAAGCCTTGAAGGATGAGATATGTCTGATTCAATAAGGTTGTCAAACATTCAGCATTTGCTATATTCACATAAGGATAAGGAAATGGCACCCCACTCCAGTATTGTTGCCTGGGAAATCCCATGAACAGAGGAACCTGGCAGGCTACAGTCCATGGGGTCACAAGAGTCAGACACGATTTAGCGACTACACCACCACCACCATATTTGTGTAAAACTGAATCACTCTGCTGTATACCTGAAAGTAACACAGTTTTGTAAATCAACTGTACTTCAATTTTAAAAACACTCAAAAAAGAAATAAAGCAAGATAGCATTAAAAAATCATTCATTGTTTATTTCTCAATTAATTTATTTATTTTAATTGGAGGATAATTACTTTACAATATTGTGATGATTTTTGCCACATATATCCACCTTGTCGACGAAGGTTTAATTACCCCCATCTTCACCCCCGGTGAACTGAGCTTTCCCTGTTTTGGTTCCCATGGCTCCATTGGCCAGACATCTGCTACAGCACTCCCAGCACATTGTTAAGTGTGTTTTCTTCCCTTCTATCTTCTTTCTAAGTCCTTGAGAGTAGGGGCTCTGTCTTATCTGTCCTTGTATTTTCCGGACCCAGCACAGTACCTGGCACAGTATAAGCACCAATTTTACTGACTGAATAAACAAATTCCCAATGAAACGAATGAGAGCTCTTTAGGGAGAGGAAGGAGATGGGTTCACAGGCCATGATAAGACTCCAGGAAAATCCGGGATTCTGTTATAATGAACTCCTCAGCCGCCTAATGAAGCTACTGCGTAACTCTCGCCCCAGCTGGATGTCGAAATGAAAGCCAACACGAGCCCGTGTTCTGCTAAGAATAACACCTACGAGATAGCAGTGTTTGAAATAAGCTTGTCTCTGGAAAGGTTCCTGAGCCTTGTAATTTTACTTTTATAGTCATGGCCCCAGCGTGTTTGACTTTTCAAATCCCCTCAACTGAGATCCAAGGGTCTGTTTATAAAAACCATATCTGAAGCTCGTTCCTCTGGGAGGTACAAGTGGGATTTCTACTCCTCTGTACAAATTGCTCCCCTGGAGTGGCATTACATTCTGCTTCTTGTAGGGCTTCTCTGTTTGGGGAAATGAGAAGAGAAAGTGAACGGCCTAATACAAAGTTGGTCATAAATGTCTCCTGGGAATGAAAGCCCTCTAACAATAAAAATAACAGTAACAACAGTAATAATAACAACCCAAAGCAGCTGTCATCCAGGAGGGGAGAGCAGATAGAGGTGTCATAGAAGAAACCAGATCAGTACAGAGGAGCAATTGGACATCTTAAGTGCAACATTCTAGGCAGTAGACAGGAGCCAGGGACACTGGAAACAGGGTCAGGGAGCAAAGAAACAGGTTGTAACACAAAATAAAGGGACTCAGGACCTATTTTAGGAACCAAGAAGAGCTACCAGGAGGTCAAGTTTATTGGATTACAATGTGGTCTGGTTAAAATATTTAGGACAAGTCTGGAGCCCCATGGAGACCAGACTGGGCTTCCCTTGTGGCTCAGCTGGTAAAGAATCCACCTGCAATGTGAGCCACCTGGGGCGATCCCTGGTTTGGGAAGATCCCCTGGAGAAGGAACAGCTACCCACTCCAGTATTCTGGCCTGGAGAACTCCATGGACTACAGTCCATGGGGTCGCAAAGAGTCAGACGTGACTGAACGACTTTTACTCACTCACTCACTCACCAAAGCCCTGTCACCACAAAAACACTATGGGGCTTTGTAATGTGCTAACCTGGTGAGGCTAAACTAAGCTTCCCAGAACTTTTTTTTCTTTTTCCAGAATGTCTCTGGTTAGTGTGGACTCATAGAGATTCTTATGCAAAATTTGAAGGGTGACAGTACCCTTAAGTATTATAGATTACACAGGATGGCCCTTATCTGCCAGCTCACTTTGTCAGCAGGAGGCAATAGTTGGATTATCAACTAACCCCGCTTCCTCCAGTTCCTTCCCAAGCTTATCCATTTTCTGGGCCAGGTGTGTGTGTGTTCTGTCCTGTTGATGCAAAGTGCCAGTCACTTTCTTCAAGACACCCACACCATCAAGGTCAGAGGCAGTGAGAACCGACATGGATTTCAGCCCATCTTTTCTGAGTTCCAACTTGTGTTTGGGGTTATGGCTTGCTTTTCAATTTGATTTAACTTTCCTTCTCTACTGCCTGCCTTGTGGGCTTCAGGGTCTGGCATTAAATGCAAAGACAACAGCCTTACAGACATTATTCCACCAGCTGCATGGTTGGGCAAGGTCAAATCCCTGTGACATATCCCTAATTATATATGGATTTATAATACCTAGTGCTTCTGCATCTCTCTTTGAACACTGACTAATATTAGCATTGTCTTCATAATGGAAAGACCATGAGCTTTGAACCAGAGGGACAGACCTGAATTCAAATCCTGCTCTTGCTACTTGTTTTTAATCTTCCATGTAGATTCTTATCTGAATGAGCCTCAGTTCTCTCATCTGTAACTTGAGGATAATGCTGACCTCACTGGGTTAGGGGAAGAATTAAGAGTGTTAAATATGCACAGCACTAGCTCATAGTAGGTGGTCAAATATGATGGGGAAGAAGGTGTTCTGTTGTTTATTGACTAGAGAGGATTTTCCTTCTCTCCCATTCATCCAAAATAGCTTTATTAGAACAATGGTACGTGGTACTTGCTCCATGGCTAATCAGTCATTTGTGATCACAACAAGCTACTTCCAGAAAGTGATGGAGTTGGGGCTGGTTTGATTCAGGCCCTGCTTGCTTCCTCCCATGTGAGTCACTGCAAATAATTTCCTCCTCACTGCAGGGGCAGAAATTCCTCATCCAGAATGAGCTGAGCACATGTGGCACTGTTCCTAATCCTCAAACATTTCCATATGGTCCACTGGCTGCTGGCTCTGCAGCTCTGCCTCTTCTGCCTCTTCTTGCCTCTCTTGGTTATGGCAATGATGAGGGCCAGAGTCATGAAGAAGAGAATGAAGGCCTTGCCAGACCATGATTCTCTAATGAACCCGTGGCTGAGCTCATCAGTCCTCTCTCAGCATTCAGACTGCCCTGGGGATCAGCCCCAGACACCAGGATGTGTTTTGGGACAAGGACGACTTCCTTTAGCTTCATGATGGGTGTTGTCAGAGCTGGATTCCTGATGACAAGTTCATTGGTCAAACATCTCTCATGTGTTTATTTAATAAGAGAATGAGTTTGGAGAATTGTGAGCATTCTCCAATAACAACAAGAAATTCAAGCTAGATTACCTATCTTCATTTGGTTTCAGTTTATGATATGCACAATGTGTCTACACAACACTGTTTCAAGTACTACTGCTGAGTGTTCTGCACCTTTAGTGGGTTATTCCGTAGCTGGTACAATTGAAAATAGCAGCAAGAGCATAGCATTGATAATGGGAAGACAGATTTCCATCCTCATCTGCTACCCACTGGGGTGGGAGTACAGGCAGGCATTCATTTCTGCAATGTCTCCCAGTTTTCTCCTCTGTAACTCCATCTCCAAGGTCCATTGTGAACTCTGAGTACGTACATTTCAGCATGAAATAATAGAAAAAGAACTTTTCAGCAATACATACTTTTGAATATATACTGTGTGCCAGGCAACTAGCAGGATCCTATAGAATAAATGAAAAGAAAGACATAGTTTCTATTTTCACAGGGTAGGTAAAAATTAAGACTTAAAGAGTTATTGTACAACATCAAGGCAATAATAGAAAAGGTGCCAAAAGCAAGACATGATTAGTTACCACGCAATTTGCACAGAAAATATGGGCTGCAGGAGATCAAATAAATTGAAAGAAAAAGAAGAGAAGTGAATCAGGCATATAGGTTTTAAAATTTGTTTGTCGTGATGAAAATAAGATTCAGACAGCTAAAGAAAAATAAAGGTCTGGGAAGGAAACTAGATTCTTTTCTTCAAACTGGACAATTGGTCATGGACAAGGCTCTAGACATCTCAAAGCCTCAGTTTTCCCATTTTCCATATGGGGATGGGAATTGGAGTTAAAATGATCTGATTCTATATTAGTTTCATAATTCAAGCAAGGGGGCTTCCATGGTGGCTCACTGTAAAGAATCCACCTGCCAATGCAGAAGACATGGGTTCCATCCTTGGCCCAGGAAAAACCCCTGGAGAAGGAAATGGCAACCCACTCTAGTATTCTTGCCTGAAGAACCGCATAGACAGATGTTCTTGTCTGGAGAACCCCATGGACAGAGGAGCCTGGAGGGCTATAGTCCATGGGGTCAAAAAAAATCAGACTCAACTTAGCGGCTGAACAACAATAACAACAAGAAATTCAAGTCAGATTATCTATTTTCATTTGGTTTCAGTTTATGATATGCATAATGTGTCTACACAACACTGTTTCAGGTACTACCGCTGAAATAGCTCCTTGACTATAAATCATACCTTACCATCGTGATTGTTAATCTTTCTTAAGGAAGATCCTATGGTTGATGGTTATCTCCGTTCCTCTTACTGTGTTTGTCAAAGTGTCTGTGTGCCCATGGCCAGTGTTTAACAAAGCCAGTCGGCTGATAAGTTTGTACAATGTTGTTCCAAGCCATCGGGGGCATCACCCAAGTAGATACTTAGACTAATTCTCAGACCCCCTGAAAGAGTGCAACACTGAAAATTTATGCAAGGAGAGAAAAACGTGTGAAAATGTTCAGCAAACTCTCTTTTTTCACCAAGCCAAGCACTTGGTGTCTTTTTTTCTTTTTTTTTGCAAATTTGTGAAATGACAAAAAGATTTCTCAGGCTGTGGGGAACAGATTGTCCCTCTGGCCCAAGTAGAAGGGGGGTGAGACACTGACTGCTGAGTAAGAAACATGCCCAAAGTACACAGACATGATATTTTCATTTCAACTTCAGCGGTTTGAATAGGATGACTGAGGCTTTTTATAGAATTATTGTTTTGGCCTTGTAAATTGGCAAATCTGTTTTCAATCAAGTGGGATCATTGTCTCTTGGAGTACAATATTTCAAAAGGAAAAAATGGTACAGTAGATCTAGATGTGGGCATCTCAGCATCCTTCTCTCCACGGAGACTTAGTAAGTTGCTGTATTGGAATAGGCGTGTGATTCATCTAAAGATAACAGACATGTGTCTTGTAATCTGTCTGGGAAACTGACTTCTGATATTTTAGAATACAGAAAAGAGCAGCAGATTGTATTCATGTGCTGGCTACTTGACATAAGCACCATTATGTAATAGAAAGCAAGATAAGTAGCATAATCTCACATTAGCAACATTATCATTTTTACCAAAGCTGTTCTTCAGCTTTGGGCAAACAGTTGTGGTCTAAAAAGGAACTTCCAGATTTGATATCCCAATGACTTGTTCATTTGCTTATTTGTTACTTTCTGTTTCTTACTTCACCTAATGCTGCCTGATAGCATTTTCCAGGTCTGGCCTCCCACTGGACAACTGGTGAGGGTTGGGTAGGTCTTGTACATCTTGCTATCTCACCCTGTGCCTGATGCTCGAGCTTCCCAGGTGGCTCAATGGTAAAGAATCCACCTGCCAATGCAGGAGATGCAGGAGACTTGGGTTTGATTCCTGTGTGTGGAAGATCCCCTGGAGGAGGAAATGGAAACCCACTCCAGCATTCTAGCCTGGGAAATCCCATTGACAGAGGAGCCTAATGAGCTACAGTCCATGGGATCACAAAGAGGTAGAAGTGACTGAGAGACTGAACACGCTGCTTATTTTGCAAACAGTAACTACGTTTAAAGATATTTTTTTCCCAAAGTGATTTTGACACCCCAAACAACCTTGTGTGTTATGTAAGGCAAAAAATAATGTCTCTTAATTAGCTGAGACCTAAAGAGATAACAGACCTTGTTTGAGGGTCAGCCCCTCCACCACTGTCTCCTTTCCGGGTGAACAAGTCACAAATGCATTTATTCCACCTAAAGTCTTCTTCTTCACCTGAGTATTCTCAGATAATTCTGACATTCCATTTAGGGAGCTTCCTGTGCTAAAATAATATATGAGACCTTGGCATATTCTATATCTTTTCCTAAAATCATTCCAATGAAACATAATGAGATAAAAACTCAAAAGCTCCCAACACTAAAAACCATGACACTCAAACTCTTGCAAGAATCTGAAAATAAATTTCACTTGCTATAGTACTTCAGCAACTAAGGATCCCAACTTGTGGCTGTCACAGTAATTGCTGAATGAAGTGGAATATATCCACTAGTTAAAAGAAACTAGGAAGATCTTTGATGCCACTCTCTTATCATATCAGCTATTTCTTTGGCAAGGACCCAGGGTTCTGGTTGATCAGAAAATCATGACATTATTGAAAAGTCAAGATATTGTATCTTACTTAAGAATTATTTCCCAACAGTAAAATATATATACACACACTCAAACACATGTTTTACACACACTTTTTTTCAAACTGAACTAGCATTTGCATCTTCAATTTCCAAATTACCTGGAATGTATTTTTAATATGGCATGAGTTTGAGGTTTTTTTTTTTTTTTCCAAATAGGGAATGCTCACCGTCCTCACTCTATTTTTGAAAAGCCCATCTTCCCATTAATTTGTACATCAGCAATTTCCTTATTTGCCAGGGTGTGTCCCTGGGCTGTATGCTTCATCCTGTTGATCAGTCCTACACTGTGTTAATTAATGTGGCTTAAAAATAAGTCCTTATATCTGCTAGGGTAAATATAACATCTTTGTTTTTTGGCAGAATTTTCTTAGCTATTCTTAAACAACTATTCTTCTGTACGAATTTTAAGTAACATTTTGTCAAGATCTGTGGTGGAGGGGGGTGAAACGCTACTGAAAAATTGGAATGTCATCGAATCTGTGGACTAATTTAAGACAAACCCACACCTCATTACCTGGTCCTCAGCCCAGTAAAGTGTACTTTCCCTAATCTGACTTGTCTCACACTGCCCCTGATTCTCCAAATCTTTCCATAATATTCTCAAGAATTTGTACTCTGTCATTAGCAAATTCTCTATAACCTAAACCTGAGGATATTGATTCCTGTCAAGCTTAACAAGTCAGAGTCAGTCTTGCCTCCCACGTAATTTGTGGGTATGTTTGTGGAGAAGGTATCTTGTTCTTCATGGGCATTTCTCAATTGTTTACCCTCTTTTCTGTTACAAATATCCTTTGAAAAAGACACAATTGGGCTACACCATCTGTTACTTGATACCTCAAATACAGAACTCTTGGGTATTCTCTTATGAAATGTTTTAGCACCTGTATCAGGAATTTTTTCTCCATGCCTACAGTTGTTTTCCTTCCTCTGGTGATTTTCATACTCATGTGAGTAGATTTATCCAATAGTTCAACTTGTTTGCAAGATCTCATTTTCTTCACACCTTAACTTACCCAACTACATGGTCATACTCTCAACTCTGCTCAGACTCCTCCATACCTCCCAGCACTTCTTCTCATGGCTTTTGAAATACCTCTTCCTCTGAGTTCCTCAGAGTTCCACCCTGAGTTCCACCATCACACTCGTCAGTAATGATATCAACACTGATGGTAAGAGCAATAATCTATGGAGTATTTTCCTTGTTGAACTCATTTCTCTATGCTATGGAGAGATTTATGCTTTTTTGAATAACAAGTTAAAAGTTTTCCAAATTATAGAAACAGTGCAGGCTTCTTATATCCCTGAAAGAAATGTATAGTCAGAAGGAGAAGGAAATTACATGAAGCGCATGGGGTTCAGAGGGGACAAAGAGCCAGGTATCAGACAGCACTGGATTTGGGCGCAATAGAAAGCTAGTCTGTCTCAACTGACCCCAGGTCTTCCCTGGTGGCTCTGATGGTAAAGAATATGCCTGCAATGCAGGAGGCCTGGGTTCGATCCCTGGGTCAGGAAGATCCCCTGGAGAAGGAAATGGCAACCCATTCCAGTATTCTTGCCTGGAGAATCCCACGGACATAGGAGCCTGGCAGGCTGCAGTCCATGGGGTCACAAAGAGCCAGACACCACTGAGCGACTAAGCACAGCACAGAGCATTTTAGTTGTCACAGTTTAGGGAAGCAGGTGTTACTGACAGAGGTCAGGGATGCTGTTAAATATCCTGTGGGCAGCCCCACACCAAAGAACATTTTGAATCAACATGTTAATAGTATTGAGGCTGAGAACCTCTCTGATAAGGAAAATTCAGTAGAGATTCTGGCTCCAAGATATAAGCGCTATGCAGCAATTTGGACACTTTTTCTTGCTGACTTGTGCCTCAGTTTCCTTGAGTATAGAATGAAGATAATAATAATGTTTACCTCATGGAAAATAATTTATGGAGAGCTTTTCCCATGTTGTCTTACACTTAATAAATACGTAAAGAAATTGGAGTATGGCCACTAGAAAATTATATCTGGATTTAGAGATAATTTAATCCCATCTTCCACCATATGAAGGAAGATTCTTCCCCTATAGCAAGGAGAAGGTGGGACTAATTGAGAGAGTAACATTGACATATACAAAGTGTGTGCGTGCATGCTAAGTCACTTTAGTCATATCCGGCTCTTTGCAACCCTATAGACTGTAGCCTGCCAGGCTCCTCTGTCCATAGGATTCTCCAGGCAAGAATACTGGAGTGGGTTGCCATGGCAATGAACCTGCATCTTTTATGCCTCCTGCATTGGCAGACAACTTCATTACCACTAGCGCCACCTGGGAATCCCCTTTAGCGCAGTATAGTTGCTTTATAAATGTGCTAGTTTCTATTGTGCAACAAAATGATTCAGCTATATGGATACATGTATCCCCTCCTTCTTGAGTCACCCTCCCCCGCCCCATCCCACTGCTCTCAGTGTTCTGTGATGTCCTCACTGTATCTTGAGTCCAACTTTTCATTTTTATCCATAATGACACTCCTCCAGGCAGGCTGCCATCAACTACCTCCTGGTTTCTCACAAAAGTAACCAATTGGTCTCCTTACTTGTGTGCTTTTTGATTGCTTACTTAGTCGCTCAATTGTGTCTGACTCTTTGCAACCCTTTGGACTGCAGCCCACCTGGCTCCTCTGTCCATGGGATATTTTAGTCAAGAATACTGGAGCAAGTTGCCATTTCCTTCTCCAGGGGATCTTCCTAGCCTAGGGATCAAATGTGCATCTTCTGCATTACAAGTGGCTTCTTTACCAGCTGAGCCATCAGGGAAGCCCTGTGTATTTTTTAATCCTTCTTTAATAAGGACTTGTATTCATTTATTAGCTATGTCTACAGGTAATGCAAAAGGCTTTACATCACTTCTTTATTACTAAGAAAAAGTCTATCTTTCATCACTGGCAGTGAATTTGAAGCAGTCAAGGACCCTCTGCCCCTTAGATTCATATAAAAGTTGCTAAATATTCATATCCACAAAGATAAATTTTATTTTAAATGTCCAGGCTCTCAGAATTATTTCTTTTACTGTTCCTGTCCGAATTTGCTTCCTGATCCAATTTAGTTTCGGGGACCCATCTTGTCAGGGATATCATCTGTGGG
Source organism: Bison bison bison (assembly GCF_000754665.1). Lineage (NCBI taxonomy): Eukaryota > Metazoa > Chordata > Mammalia > Artiodactyla > Bovidae > Bison > Bison bison. Next base: position 2,655,388 of record NW_011494771.1, read on the forward strand.
TGTGAATGTGTTTCTATGATGTGCTTATGTCTCCTATGTAGCGAGTGATATTCATCTTTTTCAATCTTACTTCCATAAATGCTCACATTCAGACCCACACTTCTGCCCACACCATCCATGATAAAATAAGGCCTCGATGTTTGTGGCCAGAGCAGAGAAAAGGAGAATAGAAGTGCCATTAGTCATTTTATTGCATTTTGTTTTAACTCAACCACCAGATTTGATTTTCGTTTTGAACTCGGAACAGTTTTCCACCGAATCACAAGATCAAAGAATTTTAGACCCCAAAAACCATAAAACCTAAATGTGTTTAAATGGTGACATATCACCTTTTAGCCAGAGATACTGTTTCTTAATTATTTTGAACAAATAAGCTAACCTATCTGCTGAGAATAAATAAAAACAAAATGTACCATCTGCATCTGAACTTTACACCATTCCAAGGCAGAGTTGGTCTGTTCTTTTCAGAAAAATCCCCTTTCCTTTGCATTATCACATTATTTTGCCCATATACAGTTTGCCTTCAATTTATCAAAGGTTTAGGTTCTTAATAGGCATAGACCTAATTTCTCTAGTATGGTTTGTTCATATTCAGCAGATTTCTTTATATCTTGACTTGCTTTCCCTAATGTAAGAATGAAGGCACCAAAAAGAACGTCTCTAAAATCACAAAGTAAACAGTATATATTTCAGAGTACATATTTGAGAAAGCTTTCACTTTAGACTTCTGTTGATCATGGCATATCTATACCAATAGTCTTGACAAAATTGAATGGAAGACGTATCTGCTAATTTTGTTTTTCTGACAGACTTCCATTAGAAATACATTATAATACTTAATATTCTCTTTCTAAAAATCATTCTTGTCTGTAACAAAAATGTTTGGTTTTGGTTACAGAATCTCTTTTTTAGAGACTTCTCTGAACATCAACAAAGTGTTAGTCACTCAGTCGTATTCAACTCTTTGAGACCACGTGCACTTTAGCCCACCATGAACTATAGTTCTCTGTCCACGGGATTTTCCAGGCAAGAATACTGGAATGGATTGCCATTCCCTTCTCCAGGGATCTTCCTGACCCAGGTATTGAACTCAGGTCTCCGACCCAGGGATTGAACCCAGGTCTCCTGCATTGCGGCAGATTCTTTACCATCTGAGCCACCAGGGATCAACAAAAACTGGCCATAAATGTCAGGAAATCACATATCCTACTGCTAGTTAGGTATCCATAGCCATTTACAATACATATTCTCACTGTGTCCTATTTTTCTTTCAATCTTTCTTGTTTTAAATTTTCTCTTTTGAGTCTCCCACCATCAACCTATTGCCTGAGTTTCCTCTCCACTCTGAGTCTTGCAACTGAAAGAGTAAGCTTGCTTTTTTTAAAAAAAAAAAAAAAAAAGAGTCTATATGGCTATTGTAGAAAACCAGCCAGAGGTAGAGAAATTTGCAATCACTGAGTTTCACCAAGTTTTGACAATGAGAGTGGTATAATATGGTTAACCAGTACACTGGCATTTTACAAAAGGCAGAATTTGTTTAAGTTAATTTTTATTGGAGGATAGTTGCTGTTCAATGTTGTGTAAGTTTTTTTTTTTTTTTTTTTGGTGTATGGCAAAGTGAATCAGCTGTAAGTATACATATACTGACTCTTTTTTAGATTTCCTTCCCATTTAAGTCACCACAGAGCACTGAGTAGAGTCCAGAGTACTGTACTATTATTAGGTTCTCACTAGTTATCTATTTTACACATAGTAGTATGCATGTGTCAATCCCAATCTCCCAAGTCATCCTCCTCTCCTTCCTTCCTTTGTGTCCATATGTTTGTTCTCTAAGTCTGTGACCCTATTTCTGTTTTGCAAATAAGTCCATTTCAAGATTTTTTCTAGATTCTACATTAAAAAAAAAAAGTGAAGTCGCTCAGTCGTGTCCAACTCTTTGTGACCCCGTGGTAGGTATAGCCCACCAGGCTCCTCTGTCCATGGGATTCTCCAGGCAAGAATACTGGAGTGGGTTGCCATTTCCTTCTCCAGGGGATCTTCCCAACCCAGGGATCAAACCTAGGTCTCCTGCATTGCAGGCAGATGCTTTAACCTCTGAGCCACCAGGGAAGCATGATGTTATATGATATTTGCTTTTCTCTTTCTGATATATTCCACTCTGTATGACCTATAATAGGTCCATCCATATTTCTGCAAATGGCACTATTTTGTTCCTTAAAAATGGCAGGATTTAAAATAAAAAAGGCAGGATTTAAAATCATATCTCAGCTCCTTTACTTTAGAGATGTCACGTCTCTGAAACTTTTTTTCCCCCTTAAAAAAAAAGGTAGTACTCTCCAACTTGTAAGATTGATATAAATGCTGGAGGTAATTCATGCATTCAACAGATATTTATTGAACACATTTTAAGTGTCTTGCCTTGTGCTAGGCTCTGAGTATACAAGAGTACATGTCTATTGTAGAGGTCAGATAGCTCTTTGGACAGAAGTTCCAATTTGATTGGGGGAATGGGCACAAAAATTAATAAGTGTACAGTAAAAACATATACTTATGCATTGCCTAAATTAAAAATATCATGTTATATGAACTAAAGGTTGAGACAGAGTCTTCTGATATTTTTTCTTACAATTTTTGAAATTATTTGTTGAAAAATATTTTAGAGGTATAAACACTTCACCCCCAGTTACTTATATCTCTAGTAAATTACCTTAATTCATTGAGTGCTTCTTCTGAATGAATAAATCAATCACAGAGGGGATAAAATAAGATGAACCCTGGATCTGGGACAAAGAATGTATTCTTCTGCTCTTGAGTTCTAAACGAAGAAATCAAGAGAATGGTTAGATTTAGTTACCATTAGTGGTTGACTTGTTCAAGGGGCTAGCCTCAGGGCAGGGCTCCATGGAAACATGTTTGAAGAAATTAAGCACTATGATCATGTATTGTATATATATAATTCTTTGCCCTTAAAGAGAGAGGACTGAAGCAAAAACTGGTGGCAGGAAAATCCGTATGTTTTATAAGTCACCAGTGGAGAAGGAAATGGCAGCCCACTCCAGTATTCTTGCCTGGAGAATCCCAGGGGCTGAGGAGCCTGGTGGGCTGCCATCCATGGGGTCGCACAGAGTTGGACATGACTGAAGCGACTTGGCGGCAGCAGCAGCAGCAGCAGCAGCAGTATGAGGGCTCATTGCTGTTCACAGAAACAAAATTTCATAGAATAATTGTTTTTATTTTGTGTCAGAAATTTTCTGTTAGATATTTGGAAGATTAACCTTCTTAAGCACTCACTGAATTCCTCAGTGCACAATGATTAATTCAGTATAATCCTCCAGAGATTTTGAGAGGCTGGAGATATGGTTAAGAAAGGGTTTATTCCCATCTTCAAAGGATCCCAGCCTATGCAAAGAAGGCAGACACTGAATGAATCATTGCAATATCATACAGTCAGTTCTCTAGCGGCAACCGAATGGAGTCCTGAAAATTCAGTGCATCCAAGCTCCAGGGTGTGGGGTACTGATGTTTGTTTTCTTTCCTGGGATGGAAAAAAAAAGAGAGAGAGAGAGAGAGAGAAAGAGAAAGAAAGAAGTCAGTCATCATATCCAGACTGCGCATAGCTGAACTTTTGATATCATTATTATGCTTTGACTAACCCAAAGGCTCGTTGTAATTTCTCTAAACCTTGTAGTGATCGCATCTACTCTCTGCCTAAATCTACAGCTACGTCTACTCGGTTTTTCATATTTAATATTGTGCCTGAGGGAATTCTCAGTAAAGACCATTTTTACTTGCAACCTTTCTGCCAAAACTGGGCCTCAATCATCAGACCCAGCCACGCTGAGGTATAATGAGTGTTCTTGTCAAGTGTGATATGGTTGTCTAACTACTGTGTACCATGCTTTTTTGAAGGGACCTTTACAGTGAGTGGCCTAGTGTTTAAATACCAGCTCTGCTTCCCTGCTATCAAAGTCTCCTAAATGTCTATCTTCTACCTTCACCTCTTCCCAGAATTCTAGCCTCATCTATCCAGCAGCCAATTCCACATTTCTACCTGCTTATTTATTACACATATCAATGATAACATGTTCAAAACAAAACTCTCGATTCTCTACCCTGCAGAACCATTCTCCCTTCAGACTTTTACAGCTCAGAGAATGGTACCTTTATCCACTCAGTATCTGAAACGAAAGCCTGAGATAATGCCCAGTTTTCTCTTTCCTTCTTCTCTACATGTGCCTGCTAACTCTCTTCAGTCATGTTCAACTCTTTGTGACCCCATGGACTGTAGCCCGCCAGGCTCCTCTGTCCATGGGATTCTCCAGGCAAGAATACTGGAGTGGGCTGCCATTTCCTCCTGCAAACGGATCTTCCTGACCCAGGGATTGAATGCCATTCTCATGTCTCCTGCACTGGCAGGCAAGTTCTTTACCACTAGTGTGGAAGTCCATCAGCCAATGCCTCAGAGGAACTCTCTTCTTCCACATTTGCCCACTACAGTTCTCCACAAAGATGTTTCAATTATCTTTTGTAAGCATAGCTAAGATGAATGCTACTCCTTACATTGCAATCCCATTCTTCCAAATTTTACCCAAATGGGGGCACATCTAAGTAATTATCTATTGGTTGACTAAAAACCCATGGTGTAGTGAAGAGGATATGCTTTGGAATCAAAGAGATCACTTCTAATTGGATTTTAGGCTTTTCTACACAAGGAGGTGTGAATTTATACACAACAGCTAACATTTTAAAGCCTAATTTCTCAATCTGAAATAACATTAAAAGGAGTACCTGTCTGTCATTCATTCATCCATTCTAAAAACATTTGTTGGACTACTAAGAGTGGCAGGTACTGTGATGAGCATTGGTATAGAAAGTAAATAAAATGGATATAAGACTGTCCTTATTTCCCCTGGTTCTCAGTGGTAAAGAATCCACCTGCCAAGCAGGAGATGCAGGTTCATTCCCTGAGTCCAGAAGATCACCTAGAGAATGAAATGGCAACCCACTCCAGTATTCTTGCCTCAGAAGTTGAAATTCCATGCACAGATGAGCTTGGGGGCTACAGTCCATTGGGTCTCAAAAGAGTCAGACCTGACTTAGCGACTAAACAAGGCTGTCCATAAATTGCTTAAAGTTTATAATTGAATATAGTGTCAAATGAACACAAGTACTTAACAATGGGTGCCACTATGGTCTGAATGTTTGTGTTCCCCAAAATTCATATGTTGAAATCCTAATGCCTGGTGTAATAGTATTAAGGGTGGGGCCTTTGAGAGGTGCTTAGGTCATAAGAGTAGAGACCTCATGATGGGATTAGTGTTCCTAGAAAAGAGACCAAAGAGGATTCCCCTACCCTTTCTTCAATGTGAAGATACAACTCAGAAGCTCAGAAGCCTGCCACCCAAAAGAGGGCCCTCTCTTGGCCATACTGGTACTGTGCTCTCAGATTTCCAGCCTCCAGAATTGCGATAAATAAGTTTCCAATTATAATCCACCCAGTCTTTTATATCTTGTTATGGCAACATGAACGGACTCAGACAGGTGCTCTGTTCTTTGGCCTTCTGATACTAGGCATCATCTATCTTCTATTTCAACCTTCCTCAGATATCTTCTGATTCTTAATCCTGAGCTATTTTTACTTTATTATGGTGCCTTATACTGTCATCTATTGGAACAATATCTAGTTCTAAAATTCAAAACACAAAGCTGGTATGATTTGTTTTCAAAGGATCTCTTGGGCAGTCCTCTTAGTGTAATGTAGAGAAAGGCTGTAATTCCTGCCCTCCGTGTAAATAAACACTCAAGCCCTGTATGGTACTGATTAGATATGGTAAGATGCATGAGGTGTTGGACATGTTCCTTGAAGGTTATAAATAAGTGTGTGATGTCGGTGGTAAAATACAAGAATTGGGTTTTAGTTACAGCAACATGCCATAATTAGCCAGATGACACCTATAACCACAAAAAAAGACTGCAGTTCAATAACGGGAGTAGACCGAGACCCCAGAAACCACAGCTGCAACTGGTGCCAGCTGGAAGCCTGCTCAGACCAATTCTCTTTGCTCACGAGCACGAGGAGACACCACCCTTTGGTGAGCAAAGTGTCACTGGCTCAGCTTGGGAGGTCCAGGCTGGTTGGAATCCCCAGAGGCACAGGACAATTTCTTTCCATATTTGGCCTCAGGAACTCAAGCCCTCAATCCTCCGGAAGAATCACAATTCAGTTCTCAGCAGTGAAAAGTCAAAAGAACAGGTTTTCCACCAGGAACTGAGCCAGTCAGAAGCTGCCTCTTTTCAGAGGCTCTGAATCTAGTTCTGAAATAGTTTGGTTTTCACTTACACTGAACAGCAAATACAACCATGATGAAAAGGTAGGTGGTTTGGGAAAATTCTGACTCCATGCTTGTGCACCGGTGGGTAAGTCGTTTCCTTTCTTCAAGCTTTCATTTCCTCACCTATTAAGTAAAGGAGGGATAGGAAGCTCTAGAAGTCCTTTCTCAGGTGTTCGAAAGAGCTTGGAGTTCTGCAATAGCCCAGGCCCAAGCTTCTTTCCTACCTGTGGTTAAGATCACTGACATCAGCCTTTGGGGCTGTATTACTATACTCTGAGCTTCCTTTCAGGAAGTTGCTTTGCATTAAGTAAGCTCTTACTGTTCTCTAGTCCCACTCTACTTGTCCGATTTCACCTCATTAACCACTTGCATTTTCTCCTCTTTGAATCTTGGGGCCTCTCTTCTTTGTAAAGTCACTTAATTTGATGCCTTAGCAACTGCATTTGTATTTCTAGTGGAACCGTCTACCCAGACTCTGCTTCAAAATAAGAGAAGTACCTCCTTGGAAGAAAGGCAGATTGCCCCTTTATGAAGAAGCCCTTATACATTTCTTTTCCTAAATGTAAGCATTTACAATCTCAAGATAAGTGGAAGTTCCGTTCAGTTCAGTCACTCAGTTGTGTCTGACTCTTTGCGACCCCATGAATTGCAGCACGCCAGGCCTCCCTGTCCTTCACCAACTCCCGGAGTTCACTCAAACTCATGTCCATCAAGTCAGTGATGCCATCCAGCCATCTCATCCTCTGTCGTCCCCTTCTCCTCCTACTCCTAATCTGTCCCAGTATCAGGGTCTTTTCCAGTGAGTCAACTCTTCGCATGAGGTGGCCAAAGTATTGGAGTTTCAGCTTCAGCATCAGTCCTTCCAATGAACAACCAGGACTGATCTCCTTTAGGATGGACTGGTTGGATCTCCTTGCAGTCCAAGGGACTCTCAAGAGTCTTCTCCAACACCACAGTTCAAAAGCATCAATTCTTTGGTGCTCAGCTTTCTTCACAGTCCAACTCTCACATCCATACATGACCACTGGAAAAACCATAGCCTTGACTAGACAGACCTTTATTGGCAAAGTAATGTCTCTGTTTTTGAATATACTATCTAGGTTGGTCATAACTTTCCTTCCAAGGAGTAAGCTTCTTTTAATTTCATGGCTGCAATCACCATCTGCAGTGATTTTGGTGGATTTAAAAAATTAATGGACCCATTCAGGCATTTGTCCCATAGACAGTTATTGAGTATCTTCCATGTACCAAGCACCATGCTGGGAGTATTACATGTACCTTAAGTGTGCATGCTCAGTTGTGTCTGACCCTTTGTGACCCCATGAAATGTAACCAACCAGGTGCCTCTGTCCATGGAATTTTCCAGACAAGAATACTGGAGCAGGTTGCCTTTTCCTACTCCAGGGGGTCTTCCTGAACCAGGGATCAAACCTGCATCTTCTGCACTGGTGGCAGATTCTTCACCACTGCACCACCTGGGGAGCCCACGTATACCTTATATCATCAATCAAATTTAAAATATCAATTTAACATCTACTAAGAGTCTGGAAACATACATACTGCATTTTTTATAAGTTCTCCTGAATTTTTCCTTCCATAATATCTTTCCTGCTTCAAAAACTAAATAAATTTTATCAAGATGTAACTTACATTTTGGGCATACAATTCAGTGAGTTTTGACCAATATACTCACCCATATAACCACTCCAACCAAAATATAGAACATTTACATCACCCCTTGAAAGTCCCTCGTGGTCCTTTGCAATCAACTCCTGTCTATTCCTGGCCCTAGGCAAGCCCCAATGTGTCATTATAGATTCGTTTTGTCTGTTCTAGAATGTCATTTAAATGGAATCATGCAGCATGTTCTCTTGTGTGTCAGCATATTGATTTTGAGATTTACCCATGTTGTTTGTATGTATTATTCATTATCCCCTTTTACTGTTAAACAGAATACATTGTAAAGATATGCCACAATTAGTTTATTCTTTCCTATGGTGATGATCACTTGAGTGGTTTCTAGTTTGGGCCACAAAGGATAAAGCTGCCATAAACATTCATGGACAAGCCTATGTGTGAATCAGTTGATACTTGAACACCAGAGATTTGAACTGTACTTACTTATGCATGAACTGTTTTGCAATAAATACTATAGTACTGCATGATCCATAGCAGGTTGAATCTGTGGATGCAGAACCACAGACATTTAATGGCAATGATGGGACTTGAACATTTTGTGGATTTTGGTAAATGTGGCAAGTCGTAGAACCAATACCCTGCATATACCAAAGGACTATGATGAGATTCCCTGGTGGCTCAGTAGTAAAGAATCTGCCTGCTAATGTAAGAGACATGGATTCAACCCGTGATTTAGGAAGATCCCACATACTGCGTAGCAGCTAAGCCTGTGTGCCACAACTACTGAGCCTGTGCTCTAGAGACCATGAGCTGCAGCTACCAAAGCCTGTGTGCCCTAGAGCCTGTGTCCACAATGGAGAAGCCACTGCAATGAGAAGCCTGTGCACCGTGACTAGAGAGTAGCCCCTTTTTGCCTTTGCTGCAACTAGAGAAAAGGCCACGCAGCAAGGAAGACCCAACACAGCCAAAATAAATAAATAAATAAATAAAAAGTTTAAAAACGAAGGACTATGGCACATGCTTTCATTTCTTTTAAATAAATACCTCAAAATGGAATGTCTAGGTCACATATAAATGTATTTTTTACTTTATAAAAATCTGTCAAGCTGTATTTAAAAGAGTGGTACCATTTTACATTTCCAGAATTCTAGCTGCCCCACATCTTCACCAATACTTAGTATTGATATCTTTTCATTCAGATGTCTTTTAATTCCAGCCTTGTAAGTGGATGTTTAGTGGTATTTCACTGTGATTGTAACTGCCATTTCCCTGATGACTAGCAATGTTGAGTATTCTTGGATATGATCTTATTGATCATGCCTATATCTCCATGCATTACTGTAATAATTAGGATCTTCTGTTTGTTGTGGACTAGAAGCAATGGCAGTAGACATCCTTCTCTTATGCCTACTCTTCCGGGGAATGCATTCGGTCATAAACCATAAGACATAATGTTAGAGATAGCAGTTTTTGTAGGTGTAGTTTACTTAGAATTTGTTCATGAAGGCTTGTTTTTGGTTTCTTGAGATAATCATATGGTTTTTCTCATATACTCTGTTAATATGGTAAATTATACTGATTGATTTTTAAATGTCCTATTAACTTTGCATTTTCATTTGTTAATATATGATAGTAAAGCATCAGAAATTAAAAACTGCCCAAAGCCCACCCTGCCTGGGTAAGCCTTGTCTACTGATGAGCTTCTTTATAGGGAGATCTGGATTGTTCATAGTGTTTAGGAATTCCCACATGTCAGTATTTACATTTCTTTTCTCTTTGATTGGTCAGATGCCCCATAAAAAATTTGTCCTTAAATGTTAAGGCCTATTTCCCACTGATTTATTGCTTCATGAAGGAAGAGAATATTATTTTTAGGGTATGTAGGCTTTCTGTGTAATCTCTGTTTTCTCTTTGGTTCTCAAACATCAGCTTTGTCTCTGGTTCAACTACTCTAAGGACTGCTGCTGCTGCTGCTAAGTCACTTCAGTCGTGTCTGACTCTGTGCGACCCCATAGATGGCAGCCCACCAGGCTCCCCCGTCCCTGGGATTCTCCAGGCAAGAACACTGGAGTGAGTTGCCATTTCCTTCTCCAAGGAAGTCCTTCTCTAAGGACTAACCCTCCATTATTTTGTGCCACAGGAAGGAAATGATGTTTATAATATTAGAGAGGAGAAAGTATCTAAAGGTGTGGTTTCTTCTTACACAATCTTTAGGCAATCATTCTGAGACCCCTTTCAGAAGTATTTGATTTTTTGAACTTCTGAAACTTTCTGGAGTTTCATGGGTACAGAGTAGAATGCTTTCAAGACCCTTGTATTTCTAACTTGGGTTTCAGAGTTCCAAAATATCTTGGCTATCTCTTATTGCTAATTTTCTTGTTTCTTGTCTTTGTGAATTTATGCCTTTTTGAAATCTTTTCACTGTCTTTCGAAATGCAGTTTGCAGAAGCAAGCGAGATGCTTAATCATCTTGCTTAAAAAAGAAAAGAAGTTCTGGCTTTGGGGTTTTTTTTAATGTTTTTTAAATATTTGATGAGGAAACTGAGACATATTAAGGCTAGAGGAATAAGCAGACATTACCACAGGGGCTTGTAGGCTATGAAAATGTGCTCTCCTTCTTCCTGAAAGCAGTGGAGAGCAATGAGGGAAAAGGAGGACAGCAACATAATCATAATTAGACTTTAAAATGAGTCTATGTCTGGAGTATCACAATTTGTTGAAAAGAGTCAAGAATAAAGTAGAGACTAGATTGGAGGCTCTGGCAGCAATTTAAGAAAGAGTTATGGCAATTTGATCTAGGGAGTGGATCATGGACCAGCACCTTCATCCTTACAATCAATGGTTTCTCTCAGTCTGTCTTCCTTCCTTTCTTTAATTTGACAGAATTAATCCTGTCAAATGTACCTTCAAAAAATTTCCCTGCTACATCTTCTTTTCATCTATAGGCTGAAATATTAATATCATCTAGTTCCTAAGGAGGAGAAGGCGATGGCACCCCACTCCAGTACTCTTGTCTGGAAAATCCCATGGACAGAAGAGTCTGGTAGGCTGCAGTCCATGGGGTCCCTAAGAGTCGGACACAACTGAGTGACTTCACTCTCACTTTTCACTTTCATCCATTGGAGAAGGAAATGGGAACCCACTCCAGTGTTCTTGCCTGGAGAATCCCAGGGACGGGGGAGCCCGGTGGGCTGCCATCTATGGGGTCGCACAGAGTCAGACACGACTGAAGTGAATTAGCAGCAGCAGCAGCAGCAGTTCCTAAGGATCCCCCAAACACACCTTGAATCCTCTACTTTGCTGCCAGAATTATTTTTCGAGAACACAAGCTTGATTATGTGACTCTTTTAAAGAAAACTTTTCAATGACTCCTCAAATTCAGAAGACATAGCTTGAGATCCTTCATCTAGCATTCATTTTTATTAGGGTTTATGAAAGTATCCATCTATAACGTATTGAATACTTTTAGAAAGAAAAAGTCTTCACCATCGACAGTTCAAAAAATACTGCTTCAGATAATCTTATCCATGTTAGTAAAACTCATGAAGAACCATGTTCTTAACCCAATTGCTTTGGCCTCATAAGCATCATAAATACCTTGGAAATAGCAGGTTGAAAGTAAGAGAGGAGGGAAAAGAAGGGGACACTAATATCTATCAAATACTTGTTCTCTCTCTGTCACTTTTCTGGGAGTTTTTCACAGTAGTAAAGTAAAGAAACTATTTTAACTACTGAAATTAAAGTTTCCCTTGAGGATGAGATTCTTCCTTTGGGAACATACCTTGATATTTAAAAAAAAACCAGCTCCAACTTCTGTTTGACCTGCAAACTATTCTATTCTGTTTGTTTTTTTGTTTCACTAGAAATTTCTATTAGGAAGACTGACATCCATTGCCCTTTCTCAGATGTGTGTACTCCATGCACGCATGTGTGCATGCTAAGTCGTTTCAGTCATGTCTGACTCCTTGCTACCCTATGGACTGTAGCCCGCCAGGCTCCTCTATCCATGGGATTGTCCAGGCAAGAATACTGGAGTGGGTTGCCATTCCCTTCCCCAAGGGATCTTCCCAACCCAAAGATCATATCTCTTATGTCTTCTGCATTGACAGGCAGTTTCTTTCCCACTAGTGCCCCTGGGGATCCCTGTGTGTACCCCATACATGCTTAACTTCCCCAGATAGAGCTCCAAGACCAGGAGTTATATTTGCTTTGTGGAGTGCAAGGAAACATGCTTTGTGTTCTTGCTTTCAATTTCCCTGGCTCATTATTTTATGATAATCCTCAGTGCCTCTTGGTCATCCACAGATTAGCCTAATTTTCTTCTACCCTGCTCATCTGACCTTAAAACTGGAGCTTTCTATTTTGGCCACAGATTTAATCTTACTCCATTCTTCCTAGTCAGTCTGTTCACTTGAGAAGAGAAACAATCCCATGGCCTGAGCATCCATTATCAGGGCAGTCAAGCTCTGAATTCTATTCCAAACTGTGCCCTGGGTTCTAAACTCTGACTTCAAGGTCTACATTTTTATAACTGATTCTCATATCTATGTACCTTTCTGGTATCCAAGTTTTCTAGGATTGGGGTCCCTAGGGACTGAAGTTATGATTCTGAACTCATTCATTAGAACTAAATCCTCTTCTCTACCTCTGCCACAATGAAAGATTGCCAATCCTCCTCTTGGTTTAGCCTGTAGGTACCATCTAAATGTTATTCTGTATCCCAGATAGATAGAGACGTGGAGCCTTATGACATTTCTTCTGGATCTATAATGGGTGGGAAATTATGATAATGAAACTTCAGGTTACATTCTTAGGTCCCATGTTATAAACTTTAAACACAAAGAAAGAAAATTCCAGGCCTTCTAGTTAAGGATGAGGAAGGACTAGGAATTAGGAGGCAAAAGCCTCTCTATAGCTCTTTAACCTTATACTACTTACTCAAAGTAAGCTGTGACTATATTGAGGCAGGGTTTGCCCCAGACATCTGTGCAGCAGACCACCTCTCTCCTTTCCTCAAATTTCTTCTGTTGACCTCTATTGCTTACAGTACAGAATCCAAATTGCTGAGACTTATATTCAAGGGTTACCATGGGCTGGTTACAAGCAGTTTTTCCAATCTTATTTCCATGTCCTGTGCATGATAATCGCTTTCCCTTCCTCATGCGTGATAGTCCTCCCTTAATTCTTCGCTTACCAAACTCAATCCAAGATCTTTTCATTTCAGTCCATTAGCACCACATTCTTAGATAGCGTTTCCTGTTCCTTACAAGAATCACAACGAAACGCTCTTTTATCTGGGATCCTCAGCACTTTGTTTATAACCACCCAAACACACATTTCACTCTATCACATTATTTGGCTCATTGTTTACATGCCTTTCTTTCCTTACTCATCCAGAACATTTTTTAAGAGGTTAAAACCTGCTTTGTACTCTTTGCTATATTCCTGCTCTTGGATTCTATCATAATGCACTGAGTGAGGCATTGGTGATAAAATGAGGTTGAGGACAGGACAAGATTTTGGAATCAGACACATTTACATTTGGAAATAGGATCTGCCATTTACTAATGGTGTGATTGGGAAAGCTACATAGTCCCCAAATCCTGGTTCCCTCATCTATCATATGAGAAGAGCGTTGCCTGCATCGAAATTTTGCTTTAAGAGCACCCTAATAGGAAATTGATAGAAAGATTGGCATCACTAGGGTATACAATTAATATTTCTTCCCCAGACCTCTCATTCCCACCGCCCAGAATCTACTCTCCACTGTAACTTCCTCTCCCACTCAAGCTTTTTAGTTCTATCCCACCATTAATAAATTAACACATATTAAATCGGATTGAGTCCTCTGCCACTAGCCCCTTGGAATCAGGAAGCCAATGACTCACAGTTTTTAATTGATCTATCGACTTCTTTCTCTGCAGGCTTTCTGCTTGTTCCATGCTTCACTTCCTCACTTTTCTCCTCCTCCCCCAGCCTGGCCTGGTAGGAATCCTTCTTTTGTGTGCTCTTTCTGTTCTAAAACTTCATTTCCACCTTCAGGTTCTTTGTTTATGTGGTGTCTCTCTTCTGATGAAAGAGCATGGCCTTATGGAGCTGGCATTTGTTTAATCTTCTGGCTTCTGAAGACCCATCTTCATGAGCTTCCTAATGTTCCCAGGGCTGGGGACTTCAACACACAAATGAGTGCTTTCTGAGTAAGTGCTCCAACCTGAAAGGAGAGCTGTTCCAAGGTTATGTCATCTCCCGCCATGGCGCTCCCTCATCCACAGCCAGGCAAAATAAAAGTTTCCATGGAGATGGAACAGAAATGAGTCTGTCTGATCAATTCCAATTTTCATAAATAAGAATCCACTTAAAGTCTATATTGAGGCCTGAGCTGCTTGTCATAGTTAAGAAGAGAGTCGGAAGTTGTCAAGTAAACTTCTAGCATTGGATATCTACTCAGTTTAGTAGAAGACAAAGACTGGACCCTTGCCTTAAGGTGGTTTAAAATTTAGTTGGAAAATGAAAATTTATTCAGGGAATGAAAAGTGATTCATAAGATAAAGAGGATAATTAATGGTTAAGAATTAGGAAGAGCTAGTTTAATTACTATTTATTGACTTATCACATGAATAAATAGCATGATGGCTATAAACTGTTTGTGACTTCATGTCCTACAACTTCATATACTGAAACCCCAATACTCAGTGAGATGGTGTCTGGAAGTAGGACCTTCGGAAAGTTATTAGGTCATGAGTAGAGCCATCATGATGGAATAAGTGTCCTTATAAGAACAGACAGGAGAAAGTTTGCTTCCTCTCTCTCCTCCTCCACTCTCTCTTTTTCTTTCCCCACCACGTGAGGACACAGCAAGAAGGAAGGGAATCAGGAAAAAGATCCTGCTGGTATCCTGATCTTCAACTTTTGAGACTCCAGAACTGTGAGAAATAAATTTCTGTCATTCAAACTGCCTAAAAAGCCTATAGTATTTGTTGTAACAACTCAAACTGACTAAGGCAATGATTGAAAGAATGAATAAAATTGGTCAAAGGAATGAATACATATCTTATACTTAAAGCGTTGACAAAGTAACTAATTCAAAGCAATTTAAATCATCTTTAAATTATTTACATTGGAACTCCACCCTGATCTCATTAAGTCAGCAATTTAAGCAATTTCAGTGAAGACTGCTTAAGTAACCACATAGACCAGATGGTACACTGAGTACGAAAGAAAAACAAAATGAGTAAGATATTGTCCTTTCTCTAAAATACAAATAAAATTTTCCCTTCACCCTTCTGCCCTAAGTATAGATCCATGACCTAGCATTGAA
The DNA here is from genome assembly GCF_000754665.1 of Bison bison bison. Lineage (NCBI taxonomy): Eukaryota > Metazoa > Chordata > Mammalia > Artiodactyla > Bovidae > Bison > Bison bison. The sequence goes on from NW_011494771.1 coordinate 2,670,676, forward strand.
TAGAAACCAGTATTACATCATCAATTTTAAGTATAACAATAGGTTGAATGCAAATTGTGTTGGGATTCAGTATGACTTGCTGATTGATCTGTAAGCATTACTCAGTGTCTGTGCCATCAGTTGGAGAGCTTTATCTCTCTCTTCTGGAAGTAGTTTGACACTTTTCGTTCTCTGCTCTTGGTATGTGAAATATCTGTTGTGTTCTCAACCAGAACATAAATTTCTTGAGAGCAGGATCTGTTTTTACATTTATCTTCCACAGAGCCTAACATAGTGTCTGGCATATGGCAGATACTCAATTATATTGGATAAATGAGTGAAGGAGCAAGTATAATATAAAATAATGACATGTATTTGCTCAATAAGGATTTGGGAATTGTTACTATGTCACACACAAATCTAGGCAATGGAGACATAAAGATGAATAAAACTATCTCCTGATGCTTCAGAAGCTCTCAGCCTGGTTGGAAACTCCAAATGCAAACCAATAATGATGATTCACTGTGCTAAGTATCACGGTAATGATAAACATTGGACGTTTTATGAGCAATTGGCAAGGCTCAAGAATTCTGAAAAGACATAGGTGGATAGGTGAACTTGAAGTTGAACATAAAGGATGAAGAAATTTGCCATATGAAAAGTTAGGAAGATAATTTGGCAGAAGGATAAGAATGCAAAATACTGGTGGGATGAAGCTAATTACAAAGAAAAGTATCAGTGAATGCAAAGGTACAGAGTAAAGAGAATGTCTGATGTTTAAAATAGCTTGAGGTGGCCAGAGTGAGGTGTGTTTTGTTGAGCCATAGGATAAGAGGGATAGCAAGATAGATTGTGTTTTTTGTTTGTTTGTTTGCTTAGTGAAGGTCAGGTTATGAAGGTCTGGCCTTACTGTTCAACTTAATCTCTTGAACAATAACAAGTCATTGATTTTCTTTAAAGAGAGTACCAAGATAATCAAATTTTTGTCTTAGAAAGGTAACTCTAAGATGGGGAAAGTGATCCTGATGATCAAGGAAGGAAGGGAATGTTTACTGAGTGATGACTATGTGCCAGAAAATTTACTGGATGCTTTCATATATATATTGAAGTTCCCTCATTTAATCCTTGTGAGCCAAACAAACAAACAAAAAAAAGCATTAGTATGTTTATTTCAGAGCTTCCCAGGTGGCTCAGTGAGTAAAGAATCTGTCTGCAAAACAGGAGACACAGGAACTCCGGTTCAACCCCTGAGTTGGGAAAATCCCCTGGAAGAGGAAATGACAACCCACTCCAATATTCTTGCCTGGAGAATCCCTGGACAGAGGAGCCTGGTGGGCTACAGTCCATAGGGTTGCAAAGAATCATACACAACAGAAGCAACTGAGAACACAGCATGTTTATTTTTTAAAGGAAAGATCTAATTCTTGAAACTGGGAATCATGATCAGAAGTAGAGAAACTACTTAAAATTCTAGGAGAGACCAGAAGTAGGTCAATGCCAGAATAATGGTATTAGAGAGGGCAGGGTAAGGAGGGCATAAAAGTAAGGATCCAACATATTGGGGAAGTTTAGAAAGCATAACCAATAGAATTGTTATCAGTTGGATGTAATAATGAGAAAGATGAATAGTCAGTGGTGAATTCAAAGTCTCTAGAGAGTTGAAAAGCCTGGGTCTTATATAATGGGTCTTAAAAATCTTATATGATTTTTGAATGGTTTGAGCATTTTTCAGATTTCTTTTCATACCATTATCTTGCAATCCATTGAGGTAGACAGAAATTTTCTTTGGGATGCAAACCAGAGTTTTAGAGATGCATGCTTTTAGGGTATTCCCCTGGGAGTCAGCTACAGTGCCAGGAAAAATCCCAGGTATCCAGTTGTATCTTTCAACTTGATTGGATTGAGAGAATTTCAGTTGTTAAAGTATTCAGAGGAATTTGGAAGCAAACACATATATAAGTACAAAGAATTGTATCCGAAGGGAGACACCACCCAGAGTCTTGGCAAGCCTGAATTCACTTGGAAGCAATTAGTAACCCAAGAGACTGATATCATAGAGGATCAAAGTGTTCACTGAAAAGTGATTTGGGAAGCAAAGAGGCCACCAGTGACTTCACAGCAAGCCATGCCGTGATTATGAAACAGTGTGTTTTGCAATGTTCCACGCAGCAGAGAAACGACTCCAGTCCCAGAAAAGGTCTGCTGACATCCAAAAAGCCTCTTTCTTATGCTTCCAAGGACTTTGAGTATCACATATTCTCTTTCTCAGGCTTAATTTTGGTGGTCTACTCTCTATTTTGAGAGTTTCCTTAACAACTCTCATAACTGGAAAATTTAGTCATGCACATACTAACCCTTTTGTTTTACAAAAGAGCTGAGAGTACAAGAAAGGATTTGAAACGAGGAGATAAGAAAAAGAAAATTAAAACATCTTCTAGATCCTCCTGTAGTCTGGTCACTTCCTCTGACCAAAGTGATGAAAGAGGAAATACAAACTGAGGATGTAGGTGACACAGGAAATTAGAAGGGGAGGAGAGAGGCAGAGACTTCAGAAAGACTTCTCCTATCTTACATATCTACAACCTCCCCACAAATGTGTCTAAATAGCAGCCTACTTTTTTGTTTTATAGTTCTTATCAAAGTTTGCAAATATATTTTTATAACTATGGGCACCACTCTTGAGCCCTGAAATGCCCATTAGTAGGTAAAAATGATGGTGTTCAGTACAATACAATGAGGGATTTGTATGAGTGTGCACATATGTTTGTGGTGTGTGTGTGTGTGTGAGCAATAGTGTCTGCCAAGATGAGAAGATGCCTCAAAATTCTCAAATGGAGATCCAGGTAGGAGAGGGGAGATTTACGGGTTTCAATTATCATGCTCGGGGAATGAACCAGACCAATGAGCTAATGGAATGGCGGCTTCTGCATATGAGAGCTTACCTTCAGGATCACATTCTCTAAGGATGGAAAACTCAGACCACTTAGATTCAGAACTGATTATCAAAACCCTTTACAACCAACCCCAGCCTTCTTTACCTCTGCCATCTCCCGCTTCTCTTTCCTCGGTCCTTAGACACACACACTCACACTCTGCCCTACCTCTCAGCCATGCTCTTATTTCTACTGTGTTGGTTTCCCATTCCTGATGTAACAAATCACCAGAAACCTAGTGGCTGGACAAAGCACAGACTGATCATCTTACAGTGATAAAGGTCGGAAGGCCAACACAAATCATCTTGTACTAAGTACAGGGTTGTGTGCCTTCTTGATGTTCCAGAGGAGGACATGTATAATTGATTTTTCCAGCTTCTAGAGACTACCTGCTGTTCCTTGGCTTATGACTTCATTTTTCCTTCTTCAAAGTCAATAATACAGGATTTTCAAATCTATCTCTAACTCTGACCTTCTTTTGCTTCCTTCCGTCCTTACAAAGGATCCAAAATAAATAAATAAATAAATAAAAAGCATCCTTATAACTGGGTCCATCAGGATGATATAGGATAAACTCCCCATCTTAAAAATCTTACATACTCACATCAGTCAAGTTTCTTTTTCCACATAAAGTAACATATTCCCAGGCATTGGGAAGGAGGCCATGATCGTCTTTGGAGGACGGTCTTTTTTTTACCTCCTATGTCTGTAGGACACTAAGTACATTCCCACTTTTTTATCTTTTCTTGGGCTAATTTCTCTGCCTACATTCCCTTTTCTCTCTTTTCTACCTAGAGATCGCCTACCTTGACTAGGACCTCATCTCTGAATCTTTAACTAATTATCCATTTTCCTCCTGGAATAATTACTGTTAGATTCTCATGGCAATGTATTAAATATTGAGTCTATTATAGCATCCATCACATGGAGTTGTTTTTCTTTGTCACTGTCTGCCTCTTGAGTAGGCTGGGAGTTTTTCAAGGTCAGGATATACCTTAACTATTTCTTGTTTAATTATTAGGGAAGTGCCATTAGTAAGAGGCTACCCAGGGGCTCAGTGGTGATGAGTCCATCTCCCAGTGCAGGAGGTTCAGGAGACGTGGGTTCAATCCTTGGGTCAGGAAGATCCCCTGGAGAAGGAAATGGCTACCCACTCCAGTATTCTTGCCTGGAGAATTCCATGGATAGAAGAGCCTGACGGCGTACAGTTCATAGGATCACAAGTAGTCAGACATGACTGTGTAACTGGGCATTCATGCCATTAGTAAACACTGTTTATCTTGTATTTGGTTGAATTCACTGATTTAGGTAGAATAATTTTGGTCATTAACAAGAGAGACTTTGTTGTGTCCTTCTAAGTCCAATTCAATAACTGCCAATAACCATGTCCTGAAAAAACTATGTCTTAGCTGGTACCATAATAACAGAACAGACGTTGGAAGAAATCCCTGGGAAAAAAGATTTATTTGTGTGATGCCAAAACATAGAGCTAAGACCAATACCCCAACATTACCGATCCATTTTGATTTATCATGAGCATGAGTTTTCTGATGAAAAGAGCTTCAAATCAAAAAGAAACTTTCTCCCACTCAGGGAGAGAGCAAGCAAGGGAATCTGTTCTTTGCTCTCCTTCCTCTCTGCTGCAGCAGGGGCTCCAATAAAGCCTTGCCTGAAAAAAAAGATTCAGTTCTTTGAATCATCTTCCAAAGAGAGCAATGTGCTCCTAGCATAAGAGTATACCAGTATAAATGATAACATACAGAAACATAAAGCCCTATGCATTATCTCGTCTGAATCCCCACATTAATTAAGTAGGTAGAGTGTAATATCCCAATTGACAAAAGAAGAAATTAAGGCTCTGGAATGTTGTGACTATTAGCAATTGACATGTATGTTAGGCTAATTTCTCTGTCTGGATTCCCTTTCTCTCTTTTCTACCTAGAGATCACCTACCTTGACTGGGACCTCTTCTCTGAATCTTTCACTAATTACTCATCTTACCCTTGGAAGAATTATTCTCAGTTGTGCTGACCTTTTGTGACCCCATGGACTGTAGCCTGTCAGTATCCTCTGTCCATGGAACTCTCCAGGCAAGTGTACTGAAGAGTAGCCACTTCCTTTTCCAGGGGTTCTACCTCACCCAGGGATTGAACCCAGCCCTCCTGCTTTGCAGGTGGATTCTTTGCTATCTGAGCCTTTAGAGAATCCCAGAAGTGGAAGTAAGGTTTGGTCCTCTTGCTCAACTGTTAGTTCTTCACTGCAATGAGCTTTAGATTCTTTCACCATTAGTTCTGAGGCAGAATAGCCCAAGGAACATTTTCTTCTTAAACTCCTTTGCATACTCCTATACAGGAATTGTTGAAGGACCACTTATGACTCTTACTATAGTCAATGTATCTAATATTCCTTGGTGGTATAGTTAACCTACTACTGAGTTAATGGTCTCCAGTGAACATGTTGTAGATCAGACTTTGAAAACAAAATTCATTGCCAAACCCATGGGCAAAAAAAGAAAAGAAAAGAAAAGAACTGGCTCTCAAAAAGAGGGATCATGTCACTTTAGTTGAATATAATGAACACACCTCAGTGATTACATCCAACAAGGAATACAGTCTTTGCAAAAGTATTTTATAGTTTGGACAAGTCACTAAACAAACAAAACTATAGTGCTTAACAACCAATAACAGCAAACACTAGGGAAGAAGGATAATATGATTCCAAGATTTACTATGTTATTATGTTCAAAATACCCAGTTTTTAACAAAATTTTGGAAGACAAGAAAGAATCAGGAAAACATGGCCCACTCTCAAGCAAAAAATAAATGAACAGAGACTGTCCCTGAGGAAGCCTAGCTATTGGATTCACTAGGCAAAGAAGTTAAATCACATGTCACCAATATGCTCAATGAGCTAAGGAAACCAATACTGTAGCTCTGCAGTAGTTTTGGAACTGGAAAGTCTGAGTCCTACAGCTTTGTTCTTCATGATCAATGATTTTAGCTATTTTAGACATTTCCTGATTTGATTGAATAGGAATTTGAGAATCCAATTTTGAAAACAAAGCTTATGTATCTTGAATAGTAATACATAAAATATGCAATTGCAAACCATTGGGTCAGCTATGTTACCCACCATGTGGATCAGAGAAACAAAGAAAGAAAGTTTGCAGGAAAAAAAAAAAAGAAAGAAAGAAAACTTAGGTCAGAAGAGCAAAGTGAAGCAATGAAGAGAGAGAGGAAATCTTTATAACATTCACATTCTTCATTCCAGATTCATTTCTGAGCTTGAGTTCCATACCCCCTCTGTATCCATTTAATACATTGTCTCTTTAACTTAAATTGGTAGGTTTTCTATCCCTTGAAATGAAATGAATCATAACTGTTACACAATGAGGAAATGAATACTGCTTTATAGACACAAAAATATACTCCATAGTTTAAAGGCAACAATAAAGAGATAATTTTATTTTCCTCTTTCAAGCCATCTAAGTTTATATAGGATTTTAGAGTTTCTACAGTATATTTGAATGCAGTAGCTAATTTCATCCTAATACTCCCCTGGAAGTAAATGTTATCATCACTCCTACTTTAAGGATTGGAAGACTGATACCTAGAAAAGTGATATGGCTTGCCCAAGTTGGCAGCAGAGCACAAGCAAAAATTAATTTATCCCATGAAAAGCAACCTTTACTGAGCAGCCATTCTGTGAGTGATTGGTATTGGTGGCCAGGAATAGAAAGCAACAAGTGATACCCTCATCCAGCCATCTCTTCACCTGAACTTCCCCTCCCACAGCACACAGTCTCCTTTCTGCTCAACAGGGACATGTAGAGTGAGATGTGCCTCCCAGGCTAGTGCTGGTACCCCCAGCTTCCTTAAAAGGCTTTCCAGGGCACTCTGGTTGCCATAAGCTATTATCAGCTCAGCTGGCTTGAATACCTGTTATACTTCTTAGAATCAGACCCTTTCCATTATTCTTCAGCCTTTCCCCTGGGTCCATTCCTATCTGACACCATAGATGTTCACTGATAAGGCAATTTTAAGATGGCAACTTTCTATCACTAAGATAGCTGTGCAATACTTCTAGAATTGGACCATTAGCCTCACCACAAAGTTGTGGTGGTGGTTTAGTTGCAGAGATCAAAGGTATCAAACCAGAATCAGGCCTCTAGCAGATTCTAGTCCTAAGCAGCAGATTAGGACAAGAGATTCTATATTATTGAAAAACAGTTATAACGGGTAAACAATAGTGCATGGACAAAATCTCTGTGCTGCTTTCTTTAGCAGTTTCACAGCAATTCAGGTTGGAGTGGGCTCTTCAATGTCAGGGACCTAGGATCTATTTATCTTGTAGTTTCAACATCCTCAGCACATGGTTTCCAAACTTGGTTCAAGATACTGCTAAAATAAAATCATCATGCTTATTTTCCAGTCAGCAGAAAGGAAGAAGAGAATCTCCCTTTAAGAATATTTCCTGAAGTAGCACACTTATTTCCATTCAACAAAAAAATGCACCAAAGCTTAGGCATGCCATTGTAGCTCATTGTCAAGAGATGGAGAAGAGCAATCTTTATTCTGAGTAGATCTTAGTTCAGTTCAGTTGCTCAGTCATGTCTGACTCTTTGTGGTCCCATGGACTACAGCAAGCCAGGTCTCCCTGTCCATCGCCAACTCCCAGAGTTTACTCAAATTCATGCCCATCACATTGGTGATGCCATCCAACCGTCTCATCCTCTGTTGTCCCCTTCTCCTCCCACCTTCAATCTTTCCCAGCATCAGGTTTTTTTTTCAAATGGGTCAGTTCTTCATATCAGGTGGCTTAAGTATTGGAGTTTCAGCTTCAGCAGTCCTTCCAATGAATATTTAGGACTGATTTCCTTTAGGATGGACTGGTTGGATCTCCTTGCAGTCCAAGGGACTCTCAAGAGTCCTCTCCAACACCACAGTTCAAAAGCATCAATTCTTTAGTACTCAGCTTTCTTTATAGTCCAACTCTCGCATCCATACATGACTACTGGAGAAACCATAGCTTTGACTAGATGGACCTTTGTTGGCAAAGTAATGTCTCTGATTTTTAATATGCTGTCTAGGTTGGTCATAACTTTTCTTTCAAGGAGTAAGTGTCTTTTAATTTCATGGCTGCAGTCATCATCTGCAGTGATTTTGGAGCCCAGAAAAATAAAGTCTGTCACTGTTTCTGCGGTTTCCCCATCTATTTGCCATGAAGTGATGGGACCAGATACTATGATCTTAGTTTTCTGAATGTTAGTTTTAAACCAACTTTTTCACTCTCCTCTTTCACTTTCATCAAGAGGCTCTTTATTTCTTCTTCACTTTCAGCCATAAGGGTGGTGTCATCTGCATATCTGAGGTTATTGATATTTCTCCCAGCAATCTTGATTCCAGCTTGTGCTTCATCCAGCCCAGTGTTTCTCATGATGTACTCTGCATATAAGTTAAATAAGCAGGGTGACAATATGCAGCCTTAAAGTACTCCTTTCCTGATTTGGAACCTGTCTGTTTTTCCATGTCCAGATCTAACTGTTGCTACCTGACCTGCATATAGATTTCTCAAGAGGCAGGTCAGGCAGACTGATATTCCCATCTCTTTAAGAATTTTCCACAGTTTGTGCTCAGCTTAAATGTATAAGTTGTATTAATAAAGGACAACAGGATATTAGAGGACAAGTAGCAATCTCTACCACAGTGTGAAAGCTGTGGGTGAGGCCATTACATGGTTGTGCATGTGTGGCCTTTATGAAAATGCCAATATATTTAGAAGGTTCTGTTTCCTTGGATCAAATATATTGTTTCTCTTCTACAGAAGTATCCTGGTATACCAGCACCCTGGAGAAGCTGAGGAATATGTTGTCTGCAGAGCAGTAGAATGCTCAAGATGTAGCAATAGAATAACAATATTGTTACAATAATCATGATAATAATGCCTCACATTTGCATAATGCTTTAGATTTTCAATATTTAACTTACTTTAATTGAAGCACCAACCATGTGACAAAGATTTTAGTAATAACTCAGTTTTATAGAGGAGAAAATTGAGAAGCAGTGAGGTTAATTGCTTGTGTAAGGTTTATTGCACAGCAAGTAAATCCTAGTCCAAGGCCTGAGCACTCTCTTCTATTCAAATGATTCTGATTCTAATGTTCTTTGAGGTAGGCAATGCCAACATATAAGTGTAATTCTGGTTTCCGTGTATTTCTTCATCTGTTTATCAATGGTTGTTTACTGAGCAGCCTGAAGAATGCAAAAGGAAGAAAACAGAACTCCTGACTTCAAAGACTTTTGAGAAGTTAGTAGTGAACAGTGATAAATATGCATGTGTGCTAAGTCACTTAAGTTGTGTTTGACTCTTTGCAACCCCAAGCACTGTAGCCTGCCAGGCTTCTCTGTCATGGGATTTTCCAGGCAAGAATACCAGAGTGGGTGGCCACTTCCTCCTCCGGGATATCTTCCTGACCCAAGGATCAAAACTGTATCTCTTGCATCTCCTGCATTAACAGGTGGATTCTTTGCCACTAGTGACACCTGGGATTGGCATGAACCAAGCACTTTGTTAAATATTTGATATCTGCCTCCTTTAATCTTTGGGCTTCCCTAGTGACTCAGATGGTAGAGAATCTGCCTGCAATGCAGGAGACCTGGGTTCAAACCCTGGGTCGGGAAGATCCCCTGGAGAAGGGAAAGGCTACCCATGCCAGTATTCTTGCCTGGGAAATCCCATGGACAGAGGAGTCTGGCGGGTTACAGTCCACGGGATGGCAAAGAGTAGGATGTGACTGAGCAACTAACACTTTCCTTTAATCTTTAGAACTATGCTGAGAGGTTGATGATGTTACCCCCTCATAACATATGAACTTGCTGAGAGCCAGCAACGTGGCTATGTTCACACAGTTCCTAAGTCATAAGGTTGTTGGGTCTTAAGATCCAAGTTATCAATCACTGCCTCTTATAGTAACATTTCACTCTCTGAACAACTATGAAAGGTAAGTAGTAGTATTTACAGGTGAGGAAACTGTTAACATTGCTTATAATTTTCATTCTTTTCACTCTGCCCTAAACAAGCAATAATGTGCAGTGGTTGGACCACTATGTATAGAAGTGGTATCCATATGGTTTCTAAGAAATTAGCTTCCTGCTGGGTGATTATCCTTGCATAGAAAACAACACCTAGGCCTGTGTCTGTTCTTTATCACCATATGCATGCACACTTAGTCACTTCAGTTGTCTGACTCTTTGTGACCCTGGGGACTATAGCCTTCCAGGCTATAGTTCATGGGATTCTCCAGACAAGAATACTAGAGTGGATTGCCGTGCCCTCCTCCAGGGTATCTTCCCAACCCAGGATGGAACCTGTATCTCTTTTGTCTCCTGCATTAGCAGGCGGTTTTTTTTTTACCACTAACACCACCTGGAAAGCCCCTTATCACCAATTCATAGTCCTATCATAGAACCAGAAGTCACAAAACATTTGGGCATTTCTATTTTGTTTGCTTGCTTTTATGTGTCTTCTAGTTTAAGCTTCATTTCTATTATTAATATTTAAAATTTTTCAGTTATTTCCTAAAATTTTCTACTTCTTGTTTGAGTTTTTCTAAGTTTGATTAGAAATGTTGTTCTTTTATATTTTGAGTAATTTTTAAAAAGTATTTTAGCTTGTTTTGAAATAGAAGGTGACAGTTTTTACCTGCTTTGTGGCTATAACTTTCTGGTATAATTTTATTATCTATAAAATTGTCTTTTAAAATTGTTCTTTATTCTGTTTCTTTTTTCTCATGATGACTTAGCATGGGATATGACCTCAATACTCTTCTGCTGCTCAGTTTTATGTGAAATTAATTTTCATGAATTTTTAGAAGGTTTTAAGGTTCAAAGTAGCATTTTCAACTTTATCCACTGTTTTGATCCTTTAGGTACTGTCCAGATTTCCTTCTGGGATTTCATGCTTTCTTTCCCCACCCCTCTTTTATCTGGACCTTCTTTCTTTTCTCATTCTAGTTTTTCTCCAGTGTCCTCTTGGTTCAGCTCCTAGAAGTTTCTTTTCAGTGTTAAGCCCTATCCTAGAAAGGGTTTCTGACTGGTGAGTTTTGAGAGTTTATAAGATCTAGAATTAATCCAACTCCTAAAAGCAGTCAATTCCCATTCACCCTTCACTGAACTGGAAGAAACCACTCTTAAGTTTTTGCTGCTGCTTTCAAATCACTTTGTTGCAATTTCCAGTGGGTACTTACAGGCTATTTTGTGTTTTCTTGTTCTTCCTGCTGTTAAACATCCTCCCAATGGCACCCCACTCCAGTACTCTTGCCTGGAAGGCTGCAGTCCATGGGCTTGCTAAGAGTCGGGCACGACAGAGCGACTTCACTTTTACTGTTCACTTTCATGCATTGGAGAAAGAAATGGCAACCCACTCCAGTGTTCTTGCCTGGAGAATCCCAGGGATGGCGGAGCCTGGTGGGCTGCCGTCTATGGGTCGCACAGAGTCGGACACGACTGAAGTGACTCAGCAGCAGCGGCAGCAACAGCGCCCCTCTGCTTTTTCCTGGCAGGTGTTGTCAGCCTGCAGGTCCTTCAGTTCAGTTCAGCTCAGTCGCTCAGTCGTGTCTGACTCTTTGTGACCCCATGAATCGCAGCACGCCAGGCCTCCCTGTCCATCACCAACTCCCGGAGTTCACTTAAACTCATGTCCATCAAGTCCGTGATAACATCCAGCCATCTCATCTTCTGTCATCCCGTTTTCCTCCTTCCCCCAATCCCTCCCAGCATCAGAATCTTTTCCAATGAGTCAACTCTTCACATGAGGTGGCCAAAGTACTGGAGTTTCAGCTTTAGCATCATTCCTTCCAAAGGACGCCCAGGGCTGATCTCCTTTAGGATGGACTGGTTGGATCTCCTTGTAGTCCAAGGGACTCTCAAGAGTCTTCTCTGACACCACAGTTCAAAAGCATCAATTCTTCAGCGCTCAGCTTTCTTCACAGTCCAACTCTCGCATCCATACA
>NW_011494771.1:2682845-2690857 GCF_000754665.1 Bison bison bison
TCGCATCCATACATGGCTACTGGAAAAACCATAGCCTTGACTAGATGGACTTTTGTTGGCAAAGTAATGTCTCTGCTTTTTAATATGCTATCTAGGTTGGTCATAGCTTTCCTTCCAAGAAGTAAGCATCTTTTAATTTCATGGCTGCAGTCACCATCTGCAGTGATTTTGGAGCCCCCAAGAATAAAGTCTGACACTGTTTCCACTGTTTCCCCATCTATGCCCCATGAAATGATGGGACCAGATGCCATGATCTTCGTTTTCTGAATGTTGAGCTTTAAGCCAACTTTTTCACTCTCCTCTTTCATTTTCATCAAAGTTAGGTCATGACAAATTTTCTTTCCTTGCTTGGTGGGGTTCATAAGGATGTTGTTTTGTTATAAATATTGCCTGTGGATTTTAGTTTTGTTATCCTGTTGTTCCATTTCTTTTATCTGGAGATTCTGAGAGATTCAATACCCATATTGTAGTCATTACCACATTTCCAGAATCCCCAGGACATTCCACAGTCCAGTTCAGTTCAGTTCAGTCACTCAGTCATATACGACTCTTTACAACCCCATGGACTGCAGCACGCCAAGCCTTCCTGTCCATCACCAACTCCGGGAGCCTACTCATACTCATGTCCATCGCACTGGTGATGCCATCCAACCATCTCATCCTCTATCATCCCCTTCTTCTCCCACCTTCAATCTTTCATAGCATCAGGGTCTTCTTCAGTGAGTCAGTTCATTGCATCAGGTGGCCAAAGCATTGGAGTTTCAGCTTCGGCATCAGTCCTTCCAAAGAATATTTGAACTGATTTCCTTTAGGATGGACTGATTGGATCTCCTTGCAATTCAAGGGACTCTCAAGAGTCTTCTCCAACACCACAGTTCAAAAGCATCAATTCTTTGGTGTTCAGCTTTCGTTATAGTCCAACTCTCATATCCACACATGACTACTGCAAAAACCACACCTTTGGCTAGAGAGACCTTTGTTGGCAAAGTAATGTCTCTGCTTTTTAATATACTGTCTAGGTTGGTTATACTTGTCTTTGCATTATTCATTTCTAGCTTAATTCCATCATGATTTCAGACGATATTCTATATAGTTTAATTTAGTTACTGTTTGTTTCTAGGTAAACTTCTTGTGATTAGTGAGCAACGCCTTATGTTCCTAAAACCTAACCAGTGTTTACCATACACCAATACTCAATATATATGTATTGTTATTTTTATCTGATTTTCTTTTATTCCTCATTAAGATTACTTTGAATAGTTATTATGTACCCAGCAGTAACTTATGCATTTTGAAAGTTGTCCTAGTCCATTCAAGCTTTATAAAAAAAAAAAAAAAAAGCAGACTGATAAGCTGATAAGCAACAGAAACTTATTTCTCAGAATCCTGTAGACTGGAAGTCCAAGACGAGTGTACTGACACAGTCAGTTGAAGGCCCTCTTTCAGGTTGCAATCACCTTCTTGCTGTGTCCTCACGTGATGGAAGGGGCTTTCTGGGGTCTCTTTTATAAGGGCACTAATCCCATTCATGAGAGACCCATCCTCATGACCTGATTCCCTCCCAAAGGCCCCACTTCCTAACACCATCACACTGAGCATTAAGATCTCAATATGTGAATTTGGGGAGGACAGAAGCTTTCAGACTTTAGCAGAGGTAAAAAGAAATATAAGATACTGGTTTTGTCCCAAAATACTTTATATCCTTAAATCAGTGTTTCTTATGCTTGAAAATATTATTAGAGTCACCCAGATCTACTGAAATCATTAAACAATTGAAATCACAAAGCTTAGGTACAAGTACATTTTGATTCACAAGACAATGCTGCTGCTGCTGCTGCTGCTGCTGCTGCTGCTCCTGCATCGCTTCAGTTGTGTCCCACTGTGTGTGACCCCATAGACGGCAGCCCACTAGGCTCCTCTGTCCCTGGGATTCTCCAGGCAAGAATATTGGTGTGGGTTGCCATTTCCTTCTCCAATTCATGAAAGTGAAATGTCAAAGTAAAGTCTCTCAGTTGTGCCCGACTCTTAGCGACCCCATGGACTGGAGCCTACCAGGCTCTTCCATCCATGGGATTTTCCAGGCAAGAGTACTGGAGTGGGGTGCCATTGCCTTCTCCATCACAAGACAATAACAGTAGTTTACTAGTATGTTCCCAGATCCCTGCATGCACAGATCTGTTTCGTGGCTCCATACAGTGCTAGCAGAAACAGTCCCAGGGTTTTCTCCTTGAATGTTTCCTCCATAGATGTAGGTCATGACAATAGCATCATATATCCACATATTTGTATTCTCTGCTAAAAATCTAAATAGTAAAGGGCAGAGGAGCCTGGCAGTCGAGGGGGTCACAAAGAGCTGGACATGACTTAGCAACTGAACAACAACATTGTATAAAGATAAAAGTGATTTAACAAATAAAATTTGAAGACAAGCTTTGAGTTTGAAGCAGGCTTGGAACTTCTATATAGTTATCCTATAAACGAAATAGAACTTGAAGAAAACTGGGCTCAAGTTTTTTGTATACCTAGCATTTCAAGAGTTCTTACAAAATCTCTGCACTATTTGTAGAGTTTTACATGTATTCATTTATTTACTCTTCACAGCTTTATCAGTAAGTTGCTACTCAGCTTCTGGTCTTGGAAAATTACCTCAATTCACAGAACTTCATTTCCTTGCTTGTATGCTGTTAATTTCCTCAATTTAAGTCTGAATTTGGCAATAAAGAGTTCAATATCTGAGCCACAGTCAGCTCCCGGTCTTGTTTTCACTGACTATATAGAGCTTCTCCATCTTTGGCTGCAAAGAATATAATTAATCTGATTGAAGAAAGTAGGGAAAACCACTAGACCATTCAGCTATGACCTAAATCAAATCCCTTACAATTATACAGTGGAAGTGACAGACAGATTCCAGGGATTAGATCTGATAAGCAGAGTGCCTGAAGAACTATGGACAGAGGTTCATGACATTGTACAGGAGACACTGATCAAGATCACCCCAAGAAAAAGAAATACAAAAAGGCAAAATGGTTGTCTGAGGAGGTCTTACAAATAGCTGAGAAAATAAGAGAAGTGAAAGATAAAGGAAAAAAGGAAAGATATACCCATTTGAATGCAGAGTTCCAAAGAAGAGCAAGAAGAGATAAGAAAACCTTCCTCAGTGATCAATGCAAACAAATAGAGAAAAACAATATAATGGAAAAGACTAGAGATCTCTTCAAGGAAATTAGAGATACCAAGGGAAAATTTCATGCAAAGATGGGCTCAATAAAGCACAGAAATGGTATGGACCTAACAGAAGCAGGAGATACTAAAAAGAGGTGGACAGAATGCACAGAAGAACTATACAAAAAAGTTAACCACGATGGTGTCATCACTCACCTAGAAATGGATATCTTGGAATGCGAAGTCAAGTGGGCCTTAGGAATCATCATTATGAACAAAGCTAGTAGAGGAGATAGAATTCCAGTTGAGCTATTTCAAATCCTAAAAGATGATGCTGTGAAAGTGCTGCACTCAATATGCCAGCAAATTTGGAAAACTCAGCAGTGGCCACAGGGCTGGAAAAGTCAGTTTTCATTCCAATCCCAAAGAAAAGCAATACCAATGAAAGCTCAAACTACCACACAATTGCACTCATCTCATATGTTAGCAAAGTAATGCTCAAAATTCTCCAAGCCAGGCTTCAACAGTACGTGAACTGTGGACTTCCAGATATTCAAGATGGATTTAGAAAAGGCAGATGCATCACAGATCAACTTGGCAACATCTTCTGGATCACCAAAAAAGCAAGAGAATTCCAGAGAAACATCTCAGTTCAGTTCAGTTCAGTCACTCAGTCGTGTCCAACTCTTTGTGACCCCATGGGCTGCAGCATACCAGGCCTCCCTGTCCATCACCAACTCCCAGAGTTTACTCAAACTCATGTCCATTGAGTCAGTGATGCCATCCAACCATCTCATTCTCTGTTGTCCCCTTCTCCTCCCACCTTCAATCTTTCCCAGCATCAGTGTCTTTTCAAATGAGTCAGCTCTTCACATCAGGTGGCCAAAGTATTGGAGTTTCAGATTCAACATAAGTCCATCCAATGAACATTCAGGACTGATTTCCTTTAGAATGGACTGGTTTGATCTCCTTACAGTCCAAGGGACTCTCAAGAGTCTTTACCAACACCACAGTTCAAAAGCATCAATTCTTCGGTGCTCAAGAAAAATGAAGCTGGGGAGTTCCTCTTTCAGTGCCCTATCTTTTTGCCTTTTCATGCTGTTTATGGGGTTCTCAAGGCAAGAATCCTGAAGTGGTTTGCCATTCCCTTCTCCAGTGGACCACATTTTGTCAGAACTCTCCACCATGACCCATCTGTCTTGGGTGGCCCTACATGGCATGGCTCATAGTTTCATTGAGTTAGACAAGGCTGTGGTCCATGTGATTAGATTGGTTAGTTTTCTGTGATTATAGTTTTCAGTCTGTCTGCCCTCTGATGGAGAAGGATAAGAGGCTTATGGAAGCTTCCTGATGGGATAGACTGACTGAGGGGGATGCTGGGTCTTGTTCTGATGGGTGGGGCAATGCTCAGTAAATCTTTAATCCAATTTTCTGTTGATGGATGGAGCTGTGTTCCCTCTCACTGCTATTTACCTGGGGCCAAACTATGGTGGGACTTCCCTGGTGGTTCAGATGGTAAAGCATCTGACTACAATGCAGGAGACCCAGGTTCAATCCCTGGGTTGGGAAGATCCTCTGGAAAAGGAAATGCAACCCACTCCAGTACTCTTGCCTGGAAAATCCCATGGACAGAGGAGCATGGTAGGCTACAGTCCATGGGGTTGCAAAGAGTCGGACACAACTGAGCAACTTCACTTTCAAACTATGGTGGAGGTAACGAAGATAATTGTAACCTTCTTCAAAGATCTCAGGCATGTACTGGTACAGTCCATGCCCCCAACCCTGCAACAGGCCACCACCAACTCATGCCTTTGCCAGAGACTCCCGGACTCCCACAGGCAAGTCTCCTGTGCGGTCACTGTTCCTTCCTCCTTGGTCCTAGTGCACAAGGTGCTATTGTGCCCTCCGAGTCTATTTCCCAGTCCTATATAAGTTCTGGCAGCTCTACGGTGGGCTTAATGGCGACCTCCTCCAAGAGGACTTATGCCATACCCGCACCCAGAGCCCCGGTCCCTGCGTCAGACTACTGCAGACCCATACCTCCACAAGAGATGCTCAAACACAGTTCTGTCTGTCTCTGTGGGATCCCTGGGTTCTGGTGTGCACAAGTTTTGTTAGAGCCCTCTGAGTGTCTCTGGAGAGTATGGGGTTAGAATTGATTCTAAACATGAATTCTCCCCTCCTACCATTTTATTGGGGTTTCTCTGACCTTGGACATGGGGTACCTCTACCCAGCTGGTCCAGCAAAGCCCAGCCGCCATTCCTAACCTTGGGCATGGGGTATCTCCTCTCCACCACTTGCCGCTCCAGCACTGCAGAGCAGAAAAACATCTACTTCTGCTTTATTGACTATGCCAAAGCCTTTGACTGTGTGGATCACAGAAAACTGGAAAATTCTTAAAGAGATGGGAATACCAGGCCACCTGACTTGCCTCATGAGAAATCTGAAATCAAGAAGCAGCAGTTAGAACTGGATATGGAACAACAGATTGGTTCCAAATCAGAAAAAGAGTACATCAAGGCTGCATATCATCACCCTGCTTATTTAACTTATATACAGAGTACATCATGAGAAATGCTGGACTGGATGAAGCACAAGCTGGAATCAAGATTGCCGAGAGAAATATCAATAACCTCAGATATACAGATGACACCAC
Organism: Bison bison bison; assembly: GCF_000754665.1. NCBI lineage: Eukaryota > Metazoa > Chordata > Mammalia > Artiodactyla > Bovidae > Bison > Bison bison. The sequence continues at coordinate 2,688,665 of NW_011494771.1, forward strand.
CCTTATGGCAGAAAGTGAAGAAGAAATAAAGGGCCTCTTGATGAAAGTAAAAGAGGAGAGTGAAAAAATTGGCTTAAAACTCAACATTCAGAAAACTAAGATCATGGCATCTGGTCCCATCACTTGATAACAAATAGATGGGGATAAATGGAAACAGTGACAGACTATTTTGGGGGGCTCCAAAATCACTGCAGATGGTGATTGCAGCAATGAAATTAAAATATGCTTGCTCCTTGAAAGAAAAGCCATGACCAACCTAGACAACATATTCAAAAGCAGAGACATTACTTTGCCAACAAAGGTTCGTCTAGTCAAGGCTATGGTTTCTCCAGTGGTCATGTATGGATGTGAGAGTTGGACTATAAAGAAAGCTGAGTCCTGAAGAATTGATGCTTTTGAACTGTGGTGTTGGAGAAGACTCTTGAGAGTCCCTTGGACTGCAAGGAAATCCAATCAGTCCATCCTAAAGGAAATCAATCCTGAATATTCATTGGGAGGACTGATGCTGAAGCTGAAACTCCAATGCTTTGGCCACCTGATGCAATGAACTGACTCATTGGAAAAGACCCTGATGCTGGGAAAGATTGAAGGCAGGAGGAGAAGGGGACAACAGAGGATGAGATGGTTGGATGGAATCACCAATGTGATAGACATGAGTTTGAGTAAGCTCTGGGAGTTGGTGATGAACAGGGAAGCCTGGCGTGCTGCAGTCCATGGGATCACAAAGAGTCAGACACGAGTGAGAGACTGAACTGAACCGAACTGAGGCTGTGAATTACCAGAGCTATTTTGCAGGGCTAACTCAGGCTTTTTTGATGTACGTGAAATCTATAATCTAAAACTACAAGACACTACTATTATTTTCAGTCCCTCACACTGTGATATGCTAATGCACAAACTGATATGATTTAGGGATTGATTTACATAGTATAGTAAAGGATCTTCCTGCAATGCAGGAGACCCAGGTTCGATCCCTGGGTTGGGAAGATCCCCTGGAGAAGGAAATGGCAACCCACTCCAGTATTCTTAGCTGGAGAACTTCATAGAGAGAGAAGCCTGGTGGACTACAGTCCATGGGATCACAAAGAGTCGGATATGACCAAGCCACTAACCCTTTACATAGTATAGCGTGTGAGTTCCATACCAAAGAAGTTGTAGGCTGGAACGTTGAGGCAGGAAATGAATTTATATAGTACAGTAACTTTAGTTATAAATGAAAGCATGAGGGAAAAAAAACATGAAGATTGCAGAACAAGAATGGGAATAATATTTCCTGAAATACCAAGAAGAGTTACCTGTGTGTAATGAAAATACATACACTAAAATACCATAGAAGCATAATAAAATATAATGGATGTTTATTTATACTTGCAATATATATGACTTTCATCATTGTCCTTCTTCTAGGTATTTTGATTATTTTTGTGTGTGTTTTTGATATTTGACCATAAGCTTTTTAAAGACAGGGATCAAAATTTTTCATTTTTCTGACCCCTTTACATGAGTGAAAGAATATAGTAACTGGAGTAAGAGATGTGAGTTGAAATTTTTGCTCCACTCAATTATTATGTGACCAGAAAATTGTTTTCAACTGTGAAATAGAGAAGATGAGCTTGAACAAACAAATTCACACAGCTGTTCTGACAGTTAAGCAAAACTATATAAGGTACACTATCAATTGAAGTGATATCCAATGGTTCATGATTGACACCATCGTCACTACCATCATCATCACTGTCACTTCATTATAATCAATATTAGATCCAACACTTTGTCTCGCAAAGTAAGCCAGTGAATATTTGCTGGATGAAGGAATGATGAAACAAATGGTTGAATAAGTGAATGAGATAAGATGGGCTAGAAAAACAAAAAACAGGGACCTCAATTACCCATGCTGCTGCTAAGTCACTTCAGTCGTGTTCAACTCTGTGCGACCCCATAGACGCAGCCCACCAGGCTCCCCCGTCCCTGGGATTCTCCAGGCAAGAATACTGGAGTGGGTTGCCGTTTCCTTCTCCAATGCATGAAAGTGAAAAGTGAAAGTGAAGTCGCTCAGTCGTGTCCAACTCTTCGTGACCCCATGGACTGCAGCCCATCAGGCTCCTCCATCCATGGGATTCTCCAGGCAAGAGTACTGGAGTAGGGTGCCATTGCCTTCTCTGCAATTACCCATAGGTTTGAAATTTCATTTAC
>NW_011494771.1:2690957-2692221 GCF_000754665.1 Bison bison bison
ATTTCGATATTTGGCAAAACTAATACAATATTGTAAAGTTTAAAAATAAAATAAAAGTTAAAAAAAAAAAAGAAAAAAAAAAGTCAAGAATCACTTGTTTCAAAGTAACATTGTTTTTGCTGTTTTTTTTTTTTTTCTTAAGGATAAAGAATGTCAGGCTGAAGGGGAAAAAATCAGACATGGAAAAAATTTGTAAGATTTAAAACAGTGTCTTGTTTTACATCTCTGGCTCTGTTGCACAGGGTCGTCTCTTGATCAGTGAAAGGAAGGAAAACCCACAAAAGCAACCTACTGGGTGTGTGGAGGAGAAGAAATAAAAGAGTAAAAAAACAAACAAAAGCATCTTTTTGTTTAAAATAGAATCACTTGCTCAAGACAAAACAAATAAAAATAAAAAACACCTAAATTACAAGTATTGTTAAGGACTTTTATGAATTAGTTTACACAGATGCAACTTTTTTATGCACATATGAATATTTGTAATCGTGTTTTTATTGGTTTTGTAAAAAAATAAAACAAAAAAGTAGCTTTTTAATCACAAGAATGAGCAATCACATGTAAGAAAGGTACTTAGGATCCCAAACATTAAGACCACTTGGGTTGGAAACTGAGAAGAAAATATGAAAAACTTTCCCCATTTTCTCCTCATTTGACCTTTAAACTTGGTTTTATCATTTTGCCTGAAGAACTGTGAATTCTCATAACTCATTTGAGCTCTTTATTCTGGGTGATGAGTAAGTATGAAAAACGTCTCCATGCTTGCTGTGTGGTGGGAAGATATATCTATGCCCTGATCATCCACATTTGTGGGAACACTGAATGTAATCATAGAATGACCAGAAGTTGCAGCAACATTTCAATACTAGTGATAAGAGCATTTAGCCTTCATTTAAAAAAATTATTTGAGTATAGTTTACTTACAATGTTGTGTTAGTTTCAGATATACAGCAAAGTGAATCAGTTATACATTTAAATATACCCACTTTTTTTTTTTTAAGATTTTCTTTACACATGGGCCATTACAGAGTATCGAGTGGAGTTCCCTGTGATCTTGGTTATCTATTTCATATATAGTAGTGTTTAGTCTTAATATAGGAGACTATCAAAAGATATCTTCTAGTAGGTTGGCTACCTGGGAAAGTTTAGAGGACAAGAAAAACCAGGTGAGGTTCTCTACTATTTAATTTATTTTCATTGGACTGTAGTTGCTTTATCATATTGTGCTAGCATCTGCTCCACAGCAAGGTGAATCAGGTATACACAT
>NW_011494771.1:2692321-2693110 GCF_000754665.1 Bison bison bison
AAAGTGAAAAGTGAAAGTGAAGTCGCTCAGTCGTGTCCAACTCTTCGCGACCCCATGGACTGCAGCCCATCAGGCTCCTCCATCCATGGGATTCTCCAGGCAAGAGTACTGGAGTAGGGTGCCATTGCCTTCTCTGCAATTACCCATAGGTTTGAAATTTCATTTACCATAAGTAGATCCAGACAAAAGATGGATTACCAGTGCTTAATTTTGAAGTTCTGCTTTGTGTATAGCTTTCTGAGAATAAAATGTGAGTTTGGCTTGTGTAGACCCCAAGTAAAAGTCATAGGTAGGAATGGAAAAAAAAAATCTTCCTCTTCTAAAATAAAAATATAAGTACTTTGGCATAGATGAAAGCCATTTTTTCCCAATGACCTTGAATGAGCTTCCAGCAGAAAAGAGGAGGAGAACCCAACACCCTTCTTAATTGTGTTGTGGTCGAACCCTACAGAAAGAGTTAACCTATTTCAGACTCCTGGCATCTGCATCCAGATCAGGCAGGCATTTCCAGAAGTGAATTTTTACTGCTTAAGTCAAATATGTTACTTTACAGAGGAAAGAATATCAGCTAACTTTAGCAGCACATACACCTCATAACACCTGCCCCTTTTAGGAAACTTGTGTCTATGAAAAATTTCTTAAAAGTCAAGAATCTATACATTGGTGTCTCTTTTGCTGTCTCATACACAGGGTTATTGTTACCATCTTTCTAAATTCCATATATATGTGTTAGTATACTGTATTGGTGTTTTTCTTTCTGGCTTACTTCACTCTGTATAATAGGTTCCT
>NW_011494771.1:2693210-2710455 GCF_000754665.1 Bison bison bison
GTTTTACATTTAAATATACCCACTTTTTTTTTTTTTAAGATTTTCTTTACACATGGGCCATTACAGAGTATCGAGTGGAGTTCCCTGTGATCTTGGTTATCTATTTCATATATAGTAGTGTTTAGTCTTAATATAGGAGACTATCAAAAGATATCTTCTAGTAGGTTGGCTACCTGGGAAAGTTTAGAGGACAAGAAAAACCAGGTGAGGTTCTCTACTATTTAATTTATTTTCATTGGACTGTAGTTGCTTTATCATATTGTGCTAGCATCTGCTCCACAGCAAGGTGAATCAGGTATACACATATATGTATGTCTCTTCCATGGATTTCCCTCCCGCTCGGATAACCATAGTCCACTGAGCAGCATCCCCTATGCTGCGCAGTCTGCTCTCATTAGTTACCTAGCTTATGCATAGCAGTGCATGTACGTCAGTCTCACTCTCCCAGTCCATCCCAACCCCCTGCCCTCCTTGGTATCCACACATCGTTCTTTACACTTGTGTCTATATTTCTGCTTTGCAGATAATTTCACCTATGCAGTTTTTTTTCCGGATTCCACATGTACACATTAATATATGATTCTCCTATTTTAAAAAGCGTCTCTATCTTTAAGAAGCAGGCAAGGTGATTCTGATGCAGGTGGGTGGTGAGAAGATGGTATTTTGAGAAACATTCCCTTAATCAAGAAGAGAGCAAATATTTCATTAATGAATATTTACTACTTATCAGACACCGATGGATGCTTTATACACAGTATCATCATTCCTCAAAACAGTAAACATTATTACCCAATTTTGCAGATAATAAAGAGAGGCCAAAATGTGACCTAATAAGTGGTCTAAAAACTAATAAGTGGAGAATTAAGGGTTCAAATCCATGTTCTTCTATTTCTTTCCTTGCACCAAAACTTCTTTCTTTTTTTCACATACCTATCAATTCTGAGGATCAGAAGATTATTCTTTGGGTACAAAAATGCAGTTATTTAGTTCATGAATCCATTTTTTAGATTGAACAATGTATGGATATCAGCATGCAAATATAGCCCCACTCAATAGAAGAATAGAGAAAAATGTCTTATGGGTCCATCTTGGCTCAGAAATGTCTCTCCCTAACAGCAGTAGGTCTGTCTAATTGAGTTTTTAAGAGTTACTCATCATCAATTATTTTGCTCTGAAAATTGGATATTTCTCACTAAAGAAAATTTGGAGAGGGATTATAATCAGGTTTGTGGATACAATATATTTTTTTATAACCCAATTCTGTTATTTCTTATGGCTCCATTATCTTTGGAAAGTCGATGTGTTTTGTTCTTCTTTTATATTGGTTTTCCATTCTTTCTTATACCCAGATGCTAAAATTAGATTTAGAGCATCATAATTACACCATAATTACCATGATCATATTTTCCTGCTATTGAAAATTGGTACCAATTTTTATTTTCTACAAAATTTCAACAGATACTCTTTTTCTATAGCATTGTAAATTAGTGTCAGAGTGTGTATAAATGTACAAGCCATTTATCTGAACTCATAAGGGGTATGCTGAACTCACAGTTTCACTGAAGTTAATTGTTTCCAAGAATTATTATTCTTTTTATTAATATTTTATTCCAGAGAGCTTAATTTTCTCTAATTACCCTGAAAGCTGTCTTATTTCACTGTCCTGAAAGGAACTTGTTATCTCTGCCAAAAAGCTTCATTTAACTAATGAGGCATAGAGGACCAGAGGACGGAAATGACTTTTTCAAGGTCACTTAGCAAGTCAGAAACAGTCAAGGTTAAATATTTGTATCCTCAAATGTGCTTTATTGTGTCACACTGACTTTGTTGCTGTTGAACAACAGAAGATCAGAAGATGCACTGGAAGGAAACTGAAGTTTGCCACTTCTGGAAAAGAAGGGTAAAGGGCTTAGAGTCCCAGTATAGAGTCTGAAAGAGGACATTGTTGTTTATCTGGGATTTAGAGTGCTACTACTCTCTTCTCTAGCTAGCTGAGAGGAATGAAGATTGGACATTTATTTACTCATTCAACAAATAATAGTATCATCTGCGTAGAGTCTCTATGCACAGTCTCTGTGGATACAGGACACATCTCTCCACCTTCACCCAAGAAAAAGAGTTCTCATTTCAGCGGCAGTTAGAGATATATAAACCAATAATTACACCATTGAGTGGTATACCATAGAGTGGATCAAGTTGATGGTGAGATTTACTTTTAATACTATCTCTAATTTTATTCCAAGATGACTGCTTTCTTCTCTAGATTTTATACACATATTGCTTCATTCAATACATTGTAGTTTATGTTTTAATTATTTTTCAGGTTCTACCACCAATAAAGTAAGTCTCCTATCTTCAAAAAATTGCAATCTAGTAGAACAGACATAAATAAGTGTTTAGTTGTAATTCAAAATAAGGATGACTATTCATCTTCAAAATTAAGTTATTAAGTGGTTAGGATAAGGGTGGCATTTCTGTTGATCCTGAAAGAATTTGGCAAGTGGGAAACAGGCCAGTTGTTCCAAATATCAGAGACTTTGTGCTAAGGAGTCTGATGCTTACAGTTTTAGAGGCTAATTGGATTAAAAAAAAAAAAAAAAAGGCCAGTGGATAAAAGTTTAATTTGGAAAAATATTTTGGAGCTAGATTTGGAGATAAGTGGGACATTTTTAAAGCAACCTGATCACTGATGAGTTGAAACAAAGCCATTTATTGAAATATCATGTTTAAGGTTAAAGCATTTCTAAGGTGGTCAAAATAGCCTAACTATCAGTTGAAGAGTTTATATAAGTATTGAATTTGTTTTATTTTTCTGACAAGCTCAGCTACTGACCAATGATTACATAGTAATTTCTCACTATGGTCATGAATATGTGTGTGTGTGTGTGTGTGTGAGAGAGAGAGAGAGAGAGAGAGAGAGAGATGGAAAGGACCCTTGTTTAATATCAACCACTGCACACATATTTCCAGGTTACATAAGAAACAGGCATCTATTAGAGGTAAGAAAATAATGCTTAGAATTTCATGGCAGCAGACAGGAGGACATGTAGAGCCCTTAGCTACCACTCCACAGAGAGATATGATGAGTTCAGAAGACTTAATATGGTGTCCCCAAATTAGATTAAACTCACATGTGTAATTAACCCTTGGGGCATCAGCAGTAAGTGCCAAACCTGTGTAATTAATTCATGGGCATCAGCAGTAAGTGCTAAACTCTTGCACCAAACTGCTTAACAAAGATAGAGTTTCTGCCAGTGCCTTTCTTTTTCAATAAGATAATGAATGATACTTGTGATTTATCTATATTGTATGTCTTTATAAACACTGAGTGAGGCATAAGGACACAAACTTGTTTAAGCTCCTTAACTATAATTGGTCCTCCATTATGTGTCAGGGACTTGTTAGGTGAATTCAGAAGACATCGGTATAAAATCTAGTTCTGTAGTTCATGAGTTGTGTGGTCTTGAGTTAGTCACTTCCCCTCTCTGAAGCTCTTTCACCATCTTTAAATGATTTGAATGAAATTCTTCCAACCTCATGATGGTGTTATGATGATGAACTAGATAATATATGTATGAAAAGGACTCTGTGCAAGGGAAGATGCTTTAGACATGTTAGTTCACCTTTTTAAGGCTTTATAGTTGTCCCTACCTCAAGAGATAGAACTTGAGGAAAATGCACAGGATGGTTGAAATCACCCTTTTCTTTTACTTTTTTTCAAGTTGGCTTTGGTTTATCAGTACTTTAATTTTATCAAGTAATGGCATTTGCATTTTATTTTTTTAAATTTTTTATTGGAGCATAACTGATTTACAATGTTGTTAGTTTCAAGAGACTAGCAAAGTGAATCAGTTGTGCGTATACATATACCACTCTTTTTAAGATTCTTTTCTCATGCAAGCCATCACAGAGCATTGAGTAGGGTTCCCTGTATTCAATAAGGACCTTCTTGTTTATTCAAGTTTACCTAAAAACGAATGAACACAAGCAGGCTAACAACTACACAACCATGTAGTTATATGAAAGGAAGAGCAGGACAGGTAAGGACCAACATCTCCTTTGTGTAATCAGTCCAGAGTTGTTCACTCTTTTGAAGTAGGGTCAAAATGATAATACTGGGTTGGCCAAAACACTCATTCATGTTTTTCCATAACATCTTCCAAAAGAAACCTGAATGAATGCTTTGGCCAACCCAGTAATGCAAACATTTTATTAATTCTTAGACAGTGGTTTGGGAGAAGGGGATGGATCTTAATAGAAATGATACATTTTGTTTTAAGTGTGTGACTAGTACTCATCCTAACTCCTTTCCTGGTAGGGCCAGCAGGCTTTGCCACTGCAGGGACTGGTTCCCAGTCCTCAATGGAAATTGATCATGGAAATTGTCTAATCTGCAAGGTAGAAGAAAATATCTGGAGAGTGATACTTGATTATTTGAAGGGGAAATAATCAGAAAATATCTGGAGAGTGATACTTGATTATTTGATATCCTTTAAGCTAGGGAGAAGAGTTAAGTGGAAAATGCAGTAAAAGAGGTACAGGAGAAAAGGGAATATTTTACATGGGTGACTCACAAACTATAAGGACCATCTAGGGATCAACAGGAGCCTGTACTACACAACACTGTGCTGAAAGAAAGTCAAGAAGGGAGACCAAGGAAACCATATTCTGTCCCCATATTTCTCTTTATCTCCATCATCACATATAAATTTCTCACACTACACACACACACACACACATTCACATGCATAGAATCAAGTATCTATAACTTTAAAGCAATTGTTTAAGTTCTTTAGAAAAGAATTACTGAAGCCATCTCCAAGTTTATGGGTATACTCTTTTGTTTTGAGGAAGGAGAGAAAAAGGATGGTCTCCATAGCAAAAATATGTGTATGCCTTCCTTGAAGACTCATTGTTTCCCTCGTCGTGAATTCCCAATGAATAAACTTTCTCAACACCTAGACAAGAGTCCCACTGGAAGCAGATGAAGTCCTTTTCTACTCAGAGAGAAGCAGGAGAGAGACCTTGAGGAACAGATAAAATAGGGAATTTAATATTGGTTGAGGATACACAGTTTCAAAATAAATCTGGATAAATCATTCATGGAAGACTCACAGTAGGAGAACAATATTTGTCAAGCCACTCCTACATTTCATATTCTTTCAAATGTACTGTATCTATTTTTTTGATGAAGAAATTGAGCCTTGGAAATGTTATATAATTCTTGTAGGTCAAATGATGCTGAATAGAAAATCTGAGATTCTAATTCATGTCCTCAAAACCTCAAAACTTTTCTCCAAGACTACACCATGTTGGGTAAGCCAACAGGTATTCCCCACAAGTGAAAGTTGCTCAGTCATGTTCAATTCTTTGCAACCTCATTGACTAAACAGTCCATGGAATTCTCCAGGCCAGAATACTGGAGTGGGTAGCCTTTCCCTTCTCTAGGGGATCTTCCCAACCCAGGGATCAAACCCAGGTCTCCCACATTGCAGGTGGGTACTTTACCAGCTGAGCCACAAAGGAAACCCAAGAATACTGGAGTGGATAGTCTGTCCCTTCTCCAGTAGATCTTCCAGATCCAGGAAGCGAACTTGGGTCTTCTGCATTGCAGGTGAATTCTTTACCAACTGAGCTATCAGGGAAGCCCATGATACCATGTTGGGAGATTGGTAATTATTTATCATTTATTGCAAGCTTAGTATATTCCCAACTCTACCTTATATAATTAATTCTCACAATGGACAAATTCAGTGGGGCATTATCATGACCATTTGATAGACAAGGAAAGAAAAGAGATAAAGGTAATAATAAAATTCACATTAAATAGCAGAGTCATCACTTTGCTGACAAAGGTCTGTATAGCCATAGCTATGGTTTTTCCAGTAGTCATGTATAGATGTGAGAGCTGGACCATAGATAAAGCTGAGTATGGAATTGCTTCTTTTGAACTGTGGTGCTGGAGAAGACTCTTGAGAGTCCCTTGGACTGCAAGGGGATCAAACCAGTCAATCCTAAGGGAAATCAACCCTGAATATCCTTTGAAAGAACTGTTGATAAGCTGAAGCTCCAATATTTTGGCCACCTGATATGAAGAGCTGACTCACTGGAGAAGATCCTGATGCTGGGAAAGATTGAAGACGAAAGGAAAAGGGGCTGGCAGAAGATCAGATGGTTAAATAGCATCACCAACTCAATGGACATGAATTTGACCAAACTCCAAGAGATAAGGAAGGAAGGAAGAGCCTAGCATGCTGTAGTCCATGGGGTCACAAAGAGTTGGACACGACATAGGGACTGAACCACTACAAAAACTAGGTTTGAAATTATAGTTCAAGTGTGCCTAAATCAAAGTTTGTGTCCATTCTACTAAATCACAATATCCTGGCATCCTTTTTGGGATTCACCTGTGAAGAGCAAGCTTACCTTCTTACCAATGTGGCTTTCTGATGTCCATATCAGAACAAAGTCACAAGATTCATGACTGTTTCTTCTGGTTGCTCAGTGGTACCTAATCCCTTGGGCTTTTTGTTCCCATAGGTTTACACACTGTATTGTTACTGCCCATTTCTATATGTGTCAAAATAGATTATGTGCTGCATCTTATTTTGTCATTTCCAGGGATTGGCACAAAGTAGGAACTCAGGAAATTTTACTGAATCCCTATTTTAATGAGAAAGTCTTCAACAGATGACCCCTGAAGGAGGACTGAGCTTGTGCCAAATTTCCCAGTTAGTTCTAAGGTTCTGGTACAGCTAGAAGCAACTATAAATGCACCAGGAGCCAAGGTATCCAACATTAACTGCAGATCCCAAACCTTTGATGACTTTCTGTGTCATCACGGCCTTTCCTCATTTCCTGTATAAGAGATATTTAAAATGCATTTCCAGAAAAATCACAGAGAATAGTCACTCTGGCCTTGTTACAATAGAATTGCTCATCTGTGACAATAGATGACTTGGCCAGGACACTCTGACCCAGAGGCCAAACCATTGTTGGTGTCTCCTTTAATAGCCATTCTTTATCCTTCTTTTTCACCGTGGCCAAGGACCACAATCAACAAATAAGATGGGGTTTGCTTGTTTATTTTTCCTATAATCACAGATAAGATGGGGAAAAGTAAAGTAAATGGCTTCACATTTCTTGAAAACTTGCTTAGCATCAGACAATGTATCTGACATACGCATAGGCTGACACATTTAATTCTCCACGTACCCAACGTGGTAGTTTATAAAGGTTGTGCGTGTGTGCAGGTTTAGTTGCTCAGTCTTGTCTAACTCTTTGCGACCCCATAGACTGCAGATTCAGCTGCTGGTCATGAAGACTTGGGTAGGTTGGCAGTACCGAAGGAATTCAGGATGAACACCAGTGTCTCCTAGAAAGAAATTATGTACTGGGAGATTTCCTTCTGAAATAGGTGGATATATAGTGACAACATTTTAGTTAGAGATTTCTCCCAACTGAATTTCCAGGTCATGAAATCCAGCAACCTGCAATCAACTGACAGACATTCTGGAGAGACCATACCAAGAGCTTCTTTTTCACTCGCGTATCACTAAGCTTCTGCTATGCTTCTTGGCAGTGGTAAATATTGTGTTCCAGGAACATAATTTTCCCAGTGAGAATTGCTTTAGGGGTCTAGAGATTAGTTTGTTTTTCAGATTTGCTGTGTGTGGGCCAGGGAACATCTGTATGTACTGACACAAAAGGTTTTCCACAATATTTTTATGAATGATAATCTTGTGTGTACTTTCAACTCTTTAGTCTCTTTAAAAAGTCAAGCAGGGGGCTTTCATTTCCTGGAGATAGAAAAGATATACTTTTCCATTTTCCTCCTGATAAATGGAATTAAACCCTGGATATTATGTATAAAACAAACATAAAGAAGACTCTGAATTTTATAGGAAAACAAAACAGAGAGCTGGGAACCATAGGATCCTAGGAATGAAAAGATGGTGCATGCCCATGGGTGTTTTTGTTTTGTTTTGTTTTCATCATCTATCCCCAGCCTTGAAGTCAAATAAGCCAGTGAATTAGAAACACCAATGGGTACAGATAAAAATAGAAAAAACAAACAAACAGAAGCCTGCTTTCTCTAGTCAAATGATGAAGAAACAGGCAACTTAAGAAGACAGAAACCTTTCAAACAATAGCCACTGTATTCCAGCCAAATAAAACAGAAAAAAAGGCCAACTCATGCTAGTGACAGCTAGACATCTACCCTCAAGAAGCTGCAACAAGATACCCCAACTCTCCTGCTGCCAAAGTGTCAGAGAAGACTAGTTAGGGAGCCTGGCCTCTCATCCTGGTTGGCCAGTAGAAGGGCCTTCTTCACCTGCACTGTCAGTAGAGACACAGAGAGATTCTGAACCTCTGCCCTAGCCTAGCAGCAACAAGATGCCGCTTCTCACTGGAGTGTTGATAGGAGAGACCTAGTGAGGAGTCAGCACTTTGACCATTACCCAGTAGTGATAAGGCCACCCTCAATCCAGTGCCAGTGGAGACCCTGTGTGGAACCCAGATTCCGACCACATCCCCACAGTGATGAGAAACTTACCCTGTGAAGGTATCAACGGAGGCCAAGTAGGTACCCTGGACTCCTGCTTCTACTTGGCAGTAAAAAGCAGCAGCTCTCCTTCTCATAAGATCTAAATGCCAGAAGATCTAAACAGATAGATCATAAGGTCTAAATAAATCCAGAGATATACTATATTTTTTAATTGGAAGACTCAGTATAGAAAAGATTACAATCCTTTGCAAATTGATATGCAAGTTTAATGCAATTTCTATCACAATTCCAACAAGAGTTTCTACAGATGCAGACAAGATTATTCTGTAATTTGCATGGAAAGGCAAAGGAAACAGAATAGCTAAACTCATGTTGAAAAAAGGATAATAAAGTATAAAAGATCAGTCAGCTTGATTTTAAGATTTCTTATATAGCTACAATAATCAAGAATGTGTATTATTGGTGGAAGAGACACATAGACCAATGAAATAGAACAGAGAACTCAGAAACAGGCCAGCACAAATATGGCCAACAGTTTCAACAAAAATACTAAAACAATTCAATAGAGGAAAGATAACCACCTCCATAATCTGTGCAGGAGGAAATGGACAGCCATAATCAGAAAATGAACCTCTACTAGAGTATCAAATTTATAGAAAATTTAACTCAAATGGACTACAGGCTTAAATGTAAAGCATATAACTATATATCTTTTAGAAGAAAACATAAAAGAAAATATTCAGGTTATAATGCTAGGCATGGATTTCTCAGATTTGACATCAAAAGTAATATCTATTTTTGAAAATGGGTACATTTGGACTTTACCAATACTTAAAACACCTCTTTTGTAAAAGACCCTATGATGAGAATGGAAAGAAAAGCTATAGAGGAGTAGGAAATACTGACAAACTTTTAAACAAAGGACTATTGTCTGATACAAACTCAATAATAAAAAGTCAAGCAATTCGATTAGAAAATAAACAAAATACACGATGAGACTCTTCACTGGTATGGACATACAGATGGCAAATAAGCACGTAAAAAGATGTTCAACTAATTTGTCATTAGAAAAATGAAGAGTAAAAATCACAATGAGATATCTCTATATACCTATACGGAGAAGGCAATGGCACCCCACTCCAGTACTCTTGCTTGGAAAATCCCATGGACAGAGGAGCCTGTTAGGTTGCAATCCATGGGGTCACTAAGAGTCAGACACAACTGAGCGACTTCACTTTCACTTTTCACTTTCATACATTGGAGAAGGAAATGGCAACCCACTCCAGTGTTCTTGCCTGGAGAATCCCAGGGACGGGGGAGCCTGGTGGGCTGCCGTCTATGGGGTCGCACAGAGTCGGACACGACTGAAGTGACTTAGCATAGCATAGCATATACCCATAGGGGGGTTTCCCTCATAGCTCAGTTGGTAAAGAATCTGCCTGCAATGCAGGAGACCCCAGTTCGATTCCTGGGTTGGGAAGATCTGTTGGAGAATAGATAGGCTACCCACTTCAATATTCTTGGTCTTCTCTTGTGGCTTAGCTGGCAAAGACTCCGCCTAAAATGTGGGAGACCTGGGTTCGATGCCTGGGTTGGGAAGATTCCCTGGAGAAGGGAAAGGCTACCCACTCCAGTATTCTGGCCTGGAGAATTCCGTGGACTGTATAGTCTATGGGGTTGCAAAGAGTTGGACACGGCTGAGCGACTTTCACTTTCACTTTCATATGCCTATAGAAGTGACTGAAAAATAAGTAATGAATGACCACACTAAATGCTCAAAAGACGAAGAGAAACTGGATTGCTCACAAATTGCTTGTGGGGTTGTACCATGGTACAGCTGATGGGAAAAGAGTTTGGCACTTTCTCAATGAAAACTAAACATTCAAGTCCTTTATGACCTAGAAATTGTATTCCTGAGCACTTACTTCAGACAAATGAACATTTATGTTTACAAAACAACCTATACACAATTGTTTATATCAGTTTTATGCATAACAATAAAATCTTGGAAATTTTAAATATATGTTAAACTCTGCTTTTTTATAGGTGTTTGTTACAGACTGAATTATGTTTGCCCCCAAATCATGTTGAAGCCCTGCCTCCCAAAGTCACTATATTTAGAGGTAAGGCTTTAACACAATAATTAAGATTCATTTAGTTCATAAAGATGAGGCTCTGGTCCAAAATAACTGGGTCTTCACAAGACAAGGAAGAGATGCTGAGGAAGCTCGCACACAGACAGAAGGTCATGTGAAGACATGGAGAGAAGGCAGCCATCTGCGAGCCAATGAGAGACGTCTCGGGAGAAATAAAATATCTTGACCTGAGCTTTCTAACCTCCATAACTGTGAGACAGTCATTTTTTTTGCTTCAGCCACACAATCTGAGATATTTTGCTATGGAGCCCTAGAAAACCAACACAACATGTTAAGTTTATTTTACATAATGGGGACCTAAATAACTCCCAGCAAATAACACCTCTCTCTATCATCAGAGCTTTGCATAAATTGAGGTAATATGGGGTTCCCAGATGACTCAGTGGGTAAAGAATCTCCTGGAAATGCAGGAGACGCAGATTTGATCCCTCAGTTGGGAACATCACCTGGAGGAGAGCATGGCAACCCACTTCTTGCATGGAGAATCCCATGGACAGAGGAGCCTGGTGGGCTACAGTCCATGGGGTCACAAAGAGTCAGACAGGACTGAATGACTAATTTCACACTTGACTTCATACTTCATATCTATATATATAGATATATAGAGATATATATCTTGAATGAATGGCAGATGGAGTTTAAAAAAAAAAAACACTTTTGTTACTGATAAAGGCCAATTTGGAGAATCCTATCTTGAGAATGAAAGGCAAGCAGACGTGCTAATGTAAAAACTAGAAGCAGGAAAACTCAGTTACCAAGTCCTACCAGTATAGACTGGCATAGTCTTGCCAAAATGGGAACCGCTGGGCATGGAAGAGAGCACTAGGATATGCTTTCTATGGACAGAAAATGGAAGTGGATGGTCTCTCATTGCTAAGCCCAGAGTGTCTGCTTATTCTCTGCAAATTTCCAATCATTGCCTCACTCCCCATTAGGAGAGGCGAGATAAAAGGATAGAATGAGAAAAGTCAGAGGTGTGCATAAGGAAAATAACTCCTCTGGAAAATCTTGGAAAGGGAGACTCCTCTCTTCCTTTCCTCACTTCTTTTGTATTCTTTTTCTTTTTAAGATTTTTGATGTGGAACATTTTTTAACTCTTTATTGAATTTGTTGCAACATTGCTTCTGGTTTGTTTGTTTGTTTTTTAGCCCCTGAGGTATGTGGGATCTTAATTCCTGGATCAGGGATCAAACCCACATCCCCTGCATTGGTAGGTGAACTCATAACCTCCGGACCACCAGGAAGTCCAAATTTTTGGTATTCTTAACTCATTAGGACTAATTATGATTCCTTTACTGAAAGAAAAAGGTGTGGCTATCTTGCAAGGGTCATATGAACAGCAGTCCTTCGAGATATTCCTACTGTTCTCATAAGGTTATTCTACCAATACCTATAACTACTTTACTGGGAATTCTCCTGGGATCAGTGTTGTATACTAATCAACACACAGTACATTATAAAAAAATCGGGCTCCCTAAGCTCAGAGTTCCTCAGCTACTATACCCAGCCTCTTGCATGCATAGTATCTACTCCTGCCCAAACAGGTTACTCCTATGGGAATTGAGAGGCAAGGGGAAATGGTGCAGATATGTTAATTCTTGTGTTAGTGTTAGTTGCTCAGTCATGTCTGACTGTAACCCCATGGACTGTAGCCCTGCCAGACTCCCCAGTCCATGGAATTCTCTAGGCAAGGATACTGGCCATTTCCTTCACTAGGGGATCTTTTTGACCTGGGAATCGAACCCAGGTCTCCTGCATTGCAGGCAGATTCACAGATTCTTTACCATCTGAGCCACCAGGGAAGCCTTGAGCCATGAGTAATAAAGTCCATTGCTTCTGCTATAAGCACCTCATGACTTTTGCCAGAATTCATGAAATGGTGGCAGACAAAATTGCTAGCCTATAAAATAGGAAAAAATTCCAGACTTTTAAAAGTATTTGACCCAGACTTGTGAAAATTAATTATAGTACAGTTTATCATCATAAAAAAAGTAGAATCAAGTTCAATGTGTAACAATGGGGGAATGCATCTTAAAAGATGTGAAGCATACATAATACAGCAGTTAAACTGAGTGAAGTTGATATACTGTGTTTACTCATTTAAGACCACCATTTTTACAGGTCATAATTAGTTGATTATTGGCAGTCATATGCAATTCAACCTAATAATATGTGCATAAGTACAAATAAATCTCCAAAACATAAATTTAATCTTACACTTTGATCTATTCACTGAAAAACTATGTATGCAAATACTTAAAATGGAATCTTACCCTTTCAGAATTTTCACTGATGGAGTAAAATTACTCCATTGTGGAAGGAGAAACACTGATTTCAGCAGAATAACTGCCCCTGGACTGAGTGGCAGGATGATGAAAATAAGGTGAATACCAGTGATGTTTCAACTGTGTCTATAAAATTCTAAAACAAGTGAAGATCAGAAGTAAATATTTTAATGTGCTAAATGGTTTTGATTATATGTGTGCTTAATTGAGAGGTTGCCATAAGAGTCCCTGAAATTCTCTTTATTCTGGATGTGTCCAGTCTCTCAATTAAACTACAATATTAAAGTAAAATGAATGTCTGCAGGTAAAATGAATGTCTGCAGGCTCAAGATGGTGACCACAATTTGGAAAGCAGTCCCCTTGAACAGGCTTTCCAAATCACAAGAAGCAATACCAGACCTCAGCTTGCTCATTTTCTGAGAAGGCCTTTCTTGGTTTACAGGACAGTTTTTTCTTCTAGAAAACACATTATGAGTCACTCAGGAATAAGGGCTAAAATTTTCACCCTGTGCCGTTAAATGTCATATAGTTCATCTGTAGAAAATTACTTTCTCATAGTGAGAAATGCAAAGCCTGGGCTGGTTTCAAGTTTTTATTTTTTTAATACAAGTTTGTACTGTTACTGCCCTCATTTTATACGTGAAGAAACAAAGCCCTGGGACCAAGATTTAAATCCCTAGAACGCTTGATCCAGGGTTAGTCTTAAGCACCGTTCAGTTGTCACCTTTATTTACTACCAGAGCAGCACTATGGAGGAGCTCTTCTTTATCCTCGTGGGAACTGAAGCCCACAGAGACTAAGTAAGCAACCCAAGTATTTTTTACATGGCTATGATGGAAAACAAGTCTGTTTAAGCCCCACATTTTACCATGATCCTTTTACTTAGCACACTTTATTCAGCTGTGTATTTGTCTCTCTCACTCCTGTCTCTCCTTCTGACTTTCTCATTTTTATATAATAGAAGACGCTGACATATAATATTAACATTTCTACCACTTGAAGTCACATCCCCAGCCTTGTCATTTTACAAACCCGCTGGAAGAGTAATGTCTAACTTTAATTAGGTTCATGAGCCTCAATTCCAGAAGCAGCTTGGGAGGCCTTCTGTGTCTGGAATGGAGATTGAATTAGCCTGTCTCTAGAGGGAGAGAAAGAGCCACCACAGACCTGGGCAGAAGACAAGGTCATGCTGTGTCAAACCAACTGTTCCTGCTGACTCTTTCAAAATGTCACCCATTGGTAATTGGCAGAGTCCAATTCTGCTGTTGGAGATGCCCATTAAAGGTGGTGTGATTTTGAGTTTTCACTAGTTTGAAGTTCTGGTTCTGGTACTATAGTATACCAACTAGCTTAGTGAATTTCATGAGTTATTAAGCCTCCATTTCCTCATCTTTAAAATGAGGGTAGGGAAGATGGGTGATGCATATTTCACAGCTTTATTATGGGGATTACAGATGATTGTGTCTGGTAGAATATATAGGAGAAATGTGTCTCAGTTAAGTGTCTAGTTTCAAGTAGATAGTCAAGAAATGATAACATTTTATGAGCAAAACCAACATTGCTGACTTTCAAGGCATTAAGCTCAGCAGATTTTAAATGTGGTGTTTCATCTATTCTACATGGATATTCCAGGCATTGATTCTCCACCAACTCAAGAAAATCTTGACAATAAAATATTTCCATTTGACAAATATTCTCTTTGAGTATCAGTTTTCAGAAAGACACTGTCGAGGATTCCTAGAGCAACAAATCAATTAATTCACAAGGTGTATCTACAAAGTGCAAACACAGGTGTCTCTGCTTATGTGTTCCAGTTGGCTGCAGACCCTGCATTATAATGTCTTCCCTGGAAGGGACTCTTACACAAGAAGAAATCACAAGATCAAAGATTATACAACTTTATTTCTCCAGGGATTGTCCCTCCTGCTTGTTGCCAGGTCTCCCTTCTCTGTTGAGTTCACAGACTTCCTGTCAAGGATTCCAGCTGGGAAATGATCAATGTACTTAGATTTCTGATATTTCCTAGTGATATCCCAAACCCACTGGGCTTTTCCATGTATGTCTGCAGTAAATGATCTACTCACATCTGATAAAATATCTTCACTCTTCTTTTTGCCCACAGTTGGGAAAGTAGCTCAGCTTTACTAAGATGAATGAGTCTCTCCTACAGGAGCTTGATGGTGCCCCTTTGTATCACAATCAGAGATGGTATTTCATTTTCTCTAAGTTCATGTAATATTTAGGTTCAGGAGAAGCTAGCATAACTAACCCACTCTCTTTTTTTGGGCTACCAGTGAATTATAAAACTTGGAAATTGACCAAGTCAAGGGAGCATTAAACCCTGGGAAAGGAAAGATGCTATCTCTCAGCGAAACGGGTGGGATGAAATGTGTGAAGCCTTTGTGGCTTTATGATTTGGTTATTAAGGAGTGGTTTTAACATCAAAAGGTGGCTTTTAACTCATCTTTGGCAAAATGCCTTTACCACAATCTATAGTGACAAGAGAAGAGCTCAGAACTCATTGCAAATTCTTTCTTATATGATGACTTCCAGGAAAAGAAAAGATGCCTCATTACCTAGGATACTTAACTTACTTATTTAACAAATATTTGATAAGCTCTTACCTTACACTAAGTACTAGGGTTACAATGCTAAACATTAGGAATACTGCAGTGCAGTTGGCCCCTCAAGTTGTTTCTAAACTTGTGGGGATGTGGATATGTAAACCAGTCATTGAAAGATAGAATTTAAAAGGACAATTCATGAAGTTTTCAGAACTTCAGTGTCTTGTAAGTTGGAGTGATGACTAGTGGTAATAATTCTTGCTTCAAATGGTTTTAAATGAAGTGAGTACAACTAAAGTGAGGATACTGGTGAGAGCAGGCAATTAACAAATGAAAACCATAAAAATGATTGGGGCTTCCCTGGTGTCTCAGAGGTAAAGAATCTGTCTGCAGTGCAGGAGACCTGGGTTTGATCCCTGGTCTGGGAAGATCCTCTGGAGGAGAGCATGGCTACCCATTCCAGCATTCTTGCTTGAAGAATCCCATGAACTGAGGAGCCTGACAGGCTGTTGTCCATGGGATCATGAAGAGTCAAACATGACTAAGCCACTAACACACACACAAAGATGATTATTAACATTGTTATTATAGATCTAATAACACACATATTTCTATATGTATATGCATGAAAGGGGGAATAACAAGGTGGGAACAGGGGAAGACGTATTTAACTCTTGGGATGATCTTTAAATAAGGGATGACCTAGTATTGGACAGGAAGAGAAGTTGGCAAAGGATAATTTCAGGCACATAACCATAATTAATTTTATGTATTATTATTACTATTGAAGGTCAACCTAGGATAAGTTTTGAAGGGTGAAATGAGGCCAAGAATATAGAAGGAGGGAATTCCAAACAGAGGAAGAAATTTGTCAAAAGCTAGAGATTGAGCACTTCATTATGCCACTGTGGAAAAAGAAATATTTCAATATCATTAGGGGATAAAATATGAATGAGATGAGCCTGGAAAGGTAGACAGAACTACATCATAAACGGTCTTGGATATCAAACTAAGGAACTTGTATCACATCTTTCTGACTATGTGGAGTCACAAATGGAGTTAAAATAACCAAGAATCTAATAATTCCATTTTGAGTTTACATCCTAGGGGAGAAAAAAAAAACATACACAGTACAGCATTTTTTAATTCATTGCAATATTGTTTATAATAGCAGAAAAGTATAAGACATAATCCAAATATATATGAATATGAGTAAATATATGAAAACTTAGTCTAATGCAATCTAGCAAAATAATTACTATATTGTGCACTAAAATGAATCAGTTCAATCTAAGTGTAACAGCAAGAGTCAATCCCAAATTCCTGTGAGTTAAAAGCAATCAGTTGAAGAATTTTAAGTACAATCTGATGCCATTTATGAACCTTTAAGAAGTAATGCTTTTTGTGGACATGTATACAGAAAACAAATGTCCACAATGAGGACTGGAAGGAAAGTCACCAAAGTCTTTACAGGTGTTATATCAATGAGAGGGAGAGAAGGCCGTGAGATTGGAGAGGAAAATAAAGAAGACGTCAAACTTCTTTTGTTAATTCATTTCTTCTGGAGTATCGTTGCTTTACAATGTTGTGATAGTTTCTGCTGTACAGCAAAATGGATCAGCCGTACGTACACATGTATCGCCTCCCTTTTGGACTTAGGTTGCCGCAGTGCATTACATAGAGTTCTCTGTGCTATACAGTACGTTCACATCAGTTGTCTGTTTTATGCGT
>NW_011494771.1:2710555-2713421 GCF_000754665.1 Bison bison bison
GGTAGCTGTTCCCTTCTGCAGGGGATCTTAGACATAGTATTAATAGCTCGTTGCAGGAGGAAGTGGCAACCCACTCCAGTGTTCTTGCCTGGAGAATCCCCAGGGGAAGTGGAGCCTGGTGGGCTGCAGTCCATGGGGTCACAAAGAGTTGGACATGACTGAGCAACTAAGCACATCAATAGTGCATATGTGAACAAGACTTCAAATTCATCTTAACTGTTCTCCTTTATAGTAAGTAAAATTTAAAGCAAACATGGCCATATACCATCTTCTGTGATTTTTCAGAGTGGGAAATTTTTTTCAGTACATTTTAATTTTTAATACTTTCTGTACTTATAGAAAATATTTGTAAATGAAATATGTGTTTGATTTGTGTGTGTGTGTGTGTGTACGTGTGCATGGGCAATGTCCAATGTTCTTCAACTGTTAAGGAAAACTTTTGAATATACTGAGACTCACTAGCAATGCCCCAAAGTGGTAAGTGGCTGGTAGTAAATAGCTTCAACTTAGACCCAGCTACGGTGTCAGGGTTAGGGGAGCATACTGCTAACTGCCAAAACTTTCAAACAACAGTAAGGCTCCTTGTAGTTTTCAAAGAAGGAAATCAATGAAGACCAAGTACTGTTATTAGTTCAGGAGGAGGAGGAGACTCTTCAAGGGCAGTTGCTGATTGGCAAGCTGGCATGGGTGGGCATGATGGCCCAAAGATCTGGAACAGGAGTGAGTCAGTCCTATGGTTTCAGGGAAATGGGACAGCACCTTTACAACTGCAGGCAAATGATTTTGCCTTCTACCTCCTACCTTCTTTCACAAATGGCCTTGAAACTCTGTTTTTGAGGGAGGAATGGAAAATGCTATCTTCACACTCACTGTTTTTGCTGTTATTAAAAGTACAGTCAAAGACCCTTATGGAGAGATACATTATGATAACAATCTTAGTTTCAAAAGCATGAAAATAATACCCTCTTAAGTAATTTGAATTTTCAATTCAATTCAAGTCAGAGAACAGCAAACGTTTTTTTCCCCTTTGCTAAGTGTGTTTTGGACATTATTCTAGGTACTACAGGAGGTGCAAAATAAAAGGAAACATACTTTTGCCTTCAAGAGAATGAACAGCCTAACTATTGTGCAGGAAATGTACACTAAGAGTTATATGATCCATGCAAAACATGCTAGAAGGTTCCAAAATGAGAATATCATACAAGTGCTACGAAACAAATTTTAAAATATGCATGGGATTTGCATTTTTCCTGGGTCTTAAAAAGGTGGCAGAGGTTCTACAAGAGACGGTCAGAGGAAATCATTTTTAAATGGAGGGACTGGCATGAGAAAACCCAAAGGGAAGGGAAAGCCCTATTTGGATGTATATAAACAGTGATCTTCAGCTACATAATAAGGTCTAAATTAGAAAGTGAGGGAGAGCAGCGATGGAAAATAATGGAAGTTATCCAGTGCCTGTTGTGTAGGCACTGAATGTCAAGGTTAGAAATACGAGTTTCATACAGCACGCAACAGGAAGTAGTTCAGAGGAGAGTATTTGAATGTGGTATACTTGGAGCACTTTTATCACCCTGGATCCTCAAGACACGTCATCTGCCTCTTTCTTCTTACGCTCTTGGAATCTCTACTGTGAGAATTAAGACCAAGGTAGCCTGTGGAGTGCTGAGGAGCAAAGACTCAGTCATCTTCACCACTTGCTCCAGGTGACAGGTTGCCAACTTCCAGACTTAGAAGTGAGGCCATCCTAGACCACTGGGACACAGGTAACCTGTTGCGTGTGCTCAGTGGCACAGTTGTATCTGACTCTTTGCAACCCCATGAACTGTAGCCCATCAGGCTCCTCTGTCCATGGGATATCCCAGGCAAGAATACTGGAGTGGGTTGCCATTTCCTTCTCCAGGGCATCTTCCCAGCCCAGGAATTGAACCTGCATCTCCTGCATTGGCAGGTGGATTCTTTTACTGCTGAGACACCAGGGGTAGCCATATATAATGGTAATATTAACTTAAACAGAAGCCTCTCTTTTACTAGAACTGTTACCTGGTTATTAAAAAATGATTGGGGGAAAAATACAGAAATTAATCAATGAAAGGGAAAAATTGTCCATTGTTTATATACTCCTGCATATCCATCTTTGTAACTGTGGACTAATAAGAGCTACTTTACTTCCATAACAGGATATGTAATCTTCAGGAAAAACTAAAACTTATTTCTAGTGATAATGATTAATATCTCCTGATTAGGGTATAAATGTGTCCATAGAACTAGTGGGTGCTTGCTGCATTAGGATGAAGAATTTATTCTGAAGGATCATGTTATATCTGTTATATACTTCTGTAAAAGCCACCTTAAAAATCTATCCCTTAAAATAACAATCATTTGCTCATGATTCTGAGGTTGAACAAACTGGACTGGTCTCAGCTGGGTGGACCACAATAAACTGTGGAAAATTCTGAAAGAGATGGGAATACCAGACCACCTGACCTGCCTCTTGAGAAACCTATATTCAGGTCAGGAAGCAACAGTTAGAACTGGACATGGAACAACAGACTGGTTCCAAATAGGAAAAGGAGTACGTCAAGGCTATATATTGTCACCCTGCTTATTTAACTTCTATGCAGAGTACATCATGAGAAACGCTGGACTGGAAGAAGCACAAGCTGGAATCAAGATTGCTGGGAGAAATATCAATAACCTCAGATATGCAGATGACACCACCCTTGTGGCAGAAAGTGAAGAGGAACTAAAAAGCTTCTTGATGAAAGTGAAAGAGGAGAGTGAAAAAGTTGGCTTAAAGCTCAACATTCAGAAAACGAAGATCATGGCATCTGGTCCCATCACTTCATGGCAAATAGATGGGGAAACA
>NW_011494771.1:2713521-2713815 GCF_000754665.1 Bison bison bison
GGAGAGTGAAAAAGTTGGCTTAAAGCTCAACATTCAGAAAACGAAGATCATGGCATCTGGTCCCATCACTTCATGGCAAATAGATGGGGAAACAGTGTCAGACTTTATTTTTCGGGGCTCCAAAGTCACTGCAGATGGTGACTGCAGCCATGAAATTAAAAGGCGCTTACTCCTTGGAAGGAAAGTTATGACCAACCTAGATAGCATATTCAAAAGCAGACACATTACTTTGCCAACAAAGGTTAGTCCAGTCAAGGCTATGGTTTTTCTGGTGGTCATGTATGGATGTGAGAG
>NW_011494771.1:2713915-2744651 GCF_000754665.1 Bison bison bison
ACCTCATGCAAAGAGTTGACTCATTGGAAAAGACTGTGATGCTGGGAGCGATTGGGGGCAGGAGGAGAAGGGGACAACAGAGGATGAGATGGCTCGATGGCATCACCAATTTGATGCACGTGAGTTTGAGTGAACTCCGGGAGCTGGTGATGGACAGGGAGGCCTGGCGTGCTGCAATTCATGGGGTTGCAGAGTCGGACACGACTGAGCAACTGAACTGAACAGCTGGGTGGTTCTTCAGTTTATCTTGCCTGAGGTCACTGTCATACTTGATGGCTCAACAGAGGCTAGGTGTTCCCAGATGGCCTCACTCACATTTCTGGCAAATGATTCTGGCTGTTGACTAATTGGTCCAAGAGTTGAGATAATTTGTCTGCGCCACACATACCCTCTTTTCTTCCAAACTGCTAGCCCAGGATTCTTCACCAGGAATACTTCTTCCAATGATGGTGCAAGTATTCCCAAAGGACAAGAACAAAAACTGTGAACTTCTTGAAACTGAAATTTGCAAGATGCACAATGTCATGTATGACACATTCAGGCCAAAGCAATTATAGGACCAGTTCCTATTCCAGGTATTACAGATATTGCAAACTGATGGAAGAAACAGCAGACACATCACAATGGGAGTCTGTACCAGGATGTGAGAAATTGTTGAGGCCATCACAGACTACATACGAAAACCTTGACTCTCTTTAGCTCTCTCCATCTCTCTCCCCAATTCTCTCCACCCCTTTCCCCTCTCCCTCTCTTTTTCCCTTTCTCTCTCTTTCCCTTTCTTCTACACATTTTGTTCTTGATTCATTGTCCTTTGACAAGCTTGATGCTGTCTCACAATGGTTCATTTAAGACCAGTCAATGCTGAATGTAAAAATTCCTTAAAAAGTCTCACTTTGCCCACAACAAAATTCAGTCTTTATAAAGTGTACAATTTTTCCACCTTTACAACACAAAGTTTCATCTATTACACATTCTCTACTTTATTTCTTTGTCCATTATTTCCCATATCTGTGTAATTCATGACTTTCCTCCAATGAAGAGAGTAAATTCTAAATTTTCTCCCAATAATTGCCAAAGCCTGGCTCCCAAGTGGGAGAGTTTTCTTTAATATCCTTGACTTTCTGTAAGAAAAATGAAACTTCTGGTTAAATGTCACATTATTGACCTTAATCAATATTATTAAACACATATAACTAACGTGAAAACTATAGATGGAAAGGTAGAGCAAGAATGCAAGTCTACCTCCAAGAATGTTCTACTTAAAGAGAGAGACTGACACACACATGGTGATAAGTATCACAAGAGAAATCCCCAACTTGCCTGTAGAATACCCAACTGCTCTGCATCATCCATGCTCCATCACAGGCTCATCAGTGCTGACTTTAGGGTCCTGATGAAAAAGCTCTTGGTTTCAGCCTGAGTAGCACCAAATCCAGTCTTCCAATATAAAGATTTTCTACTGTGCCCAAATGAAGGCTTTTACACACACACACATGAGTACCATAGGAAGGAAATGGACAAATTCCAAAGGGAAATTAAAAGATGAACAAATTACATTTAGTCATAGGAAGCAAGGGGGCTTCCCTGGTGGCTTAGACAGTAAAGACTCTGCTCGCCAATATAGGTTTGATCCCTGGGTTGGGAAGACACCTTGGAGAAGGGAATGGCAACTCACTCCAGTATTCTTGCCTTGAGAATTCCATGGACAGAGGAGCCTGGTGAGCTACAGTTCATGGGGTTGCAGAGAATCAGACATGACTGAGCGACTAACACTTTCACTATCACTATAGGAAGCAAAAAATTCTGAGATGCTACCTAAATGTTTGCTACCTTTTTCCATCTTGTTTCTCTGAATATGTTTCTTTTCCTTATAATAAGAATTTTGGACTATATAATTTGGTGTGTCCCACCAAATTCTAGTATTTTATGCTTACAGCATAAGCACCTAATTGGCATCAAGATTTCCAGCACAAGTGAGTCAAAACTATTCCTCAATATCTTTCAGAAATAATCCATTGTTTCATCAAAATAGTTGCTGAATTATAATACATCTTATTTATTCCTTGGAAATGACACCAATCCCCTCGGTGAAAAGTTTATAAAGAAGGGCTTCACTTTTACAGTTGAAGTCCAGTGCACAATAGGAAAAACAAACCTAGTCAAAGTGAAAAAAATAATTCTGTATTTTCTGAAAATACTAGCAGAACAAGTGACAAATCAATTTCATAGAAGCTCAGTGCTCTGCTCTTTTATGTAGATGTGTGGTTTACAGATCTCCGCATAGGACAATGAGTCCTCTGACCTGCTCTGTTAAATTTTCTGGAGTTCTTCTTTTGTCATATTAAACAAATGCTCTATTTTTCCTTCCATTGCCCCCCAAAAATGTAGTTATCTGAAATTATCAAAAATTTTTGTGTGTTTATACTTCCTTGTACTTTTTACATTTTAAATAACTTTCAAATACTCCCTTGCATTTGTCATCAAACAAAATTGTGAAGGTTTTTTATAAATAAGACAACTGAGCCCAGAGAATCCAAGAGAGAAACCATTGTTTACATAGCATGTCAATGACAGATCTGGGGTGAATCCCAGACATCTCACCTTGAAACCATTTCTTTCCTACTGCATAATATAGCAGAGGGGAGTTCAGATTTTGAATGGTTGTGTAGGCCTTTCCCTCTTTTAGAGACAACATCACTCATCAGTTGCATTGCTCTGACATGCAAATAGCATAAAAACAGGAATAGGTTTATTTGGTGCCAGCTAGGCCATTTTGTAGCTCATCTCCCCATCTGTTGGACAGCTGGACAAAGGAACAGCTGCCAATCAAGGCTGTTTTGCCTGGCACCATCAGGTCTATTGGCACCCAATGCCATATGCCAGCTGGTGCTTGCTCTTGTTGAACAGACCTTGTTTGAGAAGGGTAAGGCTCCAGTTGTTATTAATGTAGTCATGGACCTCAGTCCCCTTCTTAATGCAAAAGTTAAGGTCGGAGAGAGAGAATCACCATTGAAAAAAGTATTCTTCTGGTTTCGTGGAACCAGAAACTGAATTCATGTCACAGAGCAGTGTTTGAATTACACACTTGTCACTTCTCAACTGCCCAGTCGCTTCAGTCGTGTCTGACTCTTTGCAACCCTATGAACTGTAGCCCTCTAGGCTCCTCTGGCCATGGAATGCTCCAGGCAAGAATACTGGGATGGGTTGCCATGCTCTCCTCCAGGGGTTCTTCCCAACCCAGGGATGGAGCCTCTCTTAAGTCTCCTGCAGTGGCAGGTGGGTTCTTTACCACTAGCACCACCTGGGAAACCCCTCTCAACTGTGTAACCAGCAAATCACATTGCCTCACCCAGTTTAACATTCCTTACTCTACAGTGGAACTTGCGCCTATCTTGCAAGTATGCCCTAAGGTTGAAATGGGTATATATGAGAGAACCTCGCCCATATTAGACCCTCAATCAGCATGAACTAAAACAGAAACCACCTCCACCTGCAGCTTGATAGACTCTCTAGGAGAGAAGTCTCTGGGTCACTAGTTCTTGATCTTTAATTATCTGAAGGACTGAAAGGAAGAAAGAGGGTGAGAAATTTTTGTGTATTTTTCTAAAAAGAAAAACTAGGACTCACATTTCAGAAGATTCAGGAAAACAAATTTTAGTTCAAAATTAGAAGCAACTTTCTAGAACTCAGGGCGCTTAAGAGATGAGAAAATTGGGAGTGACATGTCACATCAAACACTCCTGGGAAGAAGCTGAGTCACCATCATTTGAAGGAGCTTGTTTCCCCTCTACTCTCTTATCTTGCCCCACGCCCACCCTTCCTTCATCTCTCTGGCTCTTTTCTGTTTCAAGAGCATTGTGTAGGGATAAAAGGGATTAATGATGGTCCATATCCTTGGGGAGCAATACACACATTACAAGTCAGTGTGCTATAAAAGATTCAAATAGTGTGTTGTGGAAGTTCGTGAGCATGAGAAGGCATGAAAAACTGCCTCCAGCAATAAATGCATGTGAACCCACCAGGGAAGTATAATGTGAGCATCCCTGATGAGACTTAATCCCCTCACAGTGGGAGCAACAACTTAATCACATTTCTTGTACATGCAATACATTTGACATGTAATATATTTGACCTGCATTAGTTTGCTTGGACTGCTGTAATCAAGCGTCACAAACTAAGTGGCTTACACAACAGAAACGTTTTGTCTCCATAAATTCTGGAGGCTGGATGTCCAAGATCAAGGTGGCAGCAGGGTTCGTTCTCTCTGGAAATTCTGAAGGAGAATCCTTTCTGTGCTTCTTCATTTGCTTCTGTTCGTTTTCTGGAAAGTTGTGCATTTCTTGATCCCTAGCAGCATCACCCTGATCTCTGCCTCTACCTTCACATGACGTTGTTCCACAAATGTGTTTCTATGTTTAAATGTCCTTTTAAATAAATCTACTTGTGATATTTGGTTAGAGCCCACTCTAATGAGTTCATCTGAAGTAATCGCATATGCAACGACCTTGTGTGTGTGTGCGTTTATGCTTAGTCGCTCAGTCATATCCCACTCTTTGCGACCTCACAGACTGTAGCCTCCAGGCTCCTCTGTCCATGGGATTTCCTAGGCAAGAATACTGGAATGAGTTGCCATTTCCTTCTTCAGGGGATCTTCCTGACCCAGGGATTGAACCAGTGTCTCTTGTGACTCCTGCATTGGCAGGCAGATTATTCACTGCTTGTGCCACCTGGGAAGCTCATGCAATGACCTTATTTTCAAACAAGATTATGATCTGAGGTACTGGCTTAGGACTTCAACATATGAATATTGAAGGGACACAATTCAATCTCAGTCTGGGCCTTCAATCTGGTAAACACTCAATAATATTTCCTTCAGAATTACAGCTGGAAAAAGACTCATCAAACCTCAGAGGTAGAAATAAATTGATGAAACAAGCTCTACTTCTCCTAAGCCTGCAACCCCTCTGCAATTGCAGCTTTCTCTGGAGTTGTCCAGGGATGTCTACAAAAGGTAGAATTTGTTTCATCTATTTCTTTCTTTCTCCAAGTTTCTGTGACTGCGAGTGGGTGAGGAAAAAAAGCTGAGGAAAGAGAGTCCTAGAATAATAAACGACTGCTTAAAGCATCTGAATCCCTTGCTTGCTAGCATAGTATTAACTAACAACTAGTGTTGAACTAGCAAAAGCAAAATAATTAGAAAGGAAGTTGTTATTATTTTCTCAGCACTTAATATGTTTCAGACACTGGACTAAGTGGTTGACGTGACTGGATGGAAAACAACTCAGCCATAGGGATAGTTCCACTTATATTACTGAAGACAGGGTTCCTGAAGATGTCAAGCAACTTGTCCAAGATTACACTGCCTGCCAGACACCCCCAGATTCAAAAGTGGTCCATCTGACTTAAGCCTCACTTTCACAAGTCCCGTTTTATACTACCTTGTCTTGTGTCTTACTTTTCTTCGAAATTAAACTCACTTTGAATAATCTGCTTACTGGCTCGGAGTGAGGGTGGAGGGTGGTGAGGATGGTGTTTGTGCATCCATGTATAAAACCGATACATTTTAAAGAGGGAGGGAAAAAATGAGGAACTTTGCCTGTGGTCCAGTGGCTAAGACTCTGTGATCCCAGTGCAGAGGGCTTTGGTTCAGTCCCTGGTCAGGGATCTAGACCCCACACGCCACAGCCAAGACCCGGCTCAGCCAAATAAACAGATATTAAACATTTTTTTTAAAACATAAAGAGGAAGAAGGGAGGGAAATGGAGAGAGAATTGGTGGAAGGGGGAATTCTCACCAGTTATGTTTTAGGTAAGTAGGTAGGTGGGTGGCTATTTATAACCTGATTCTTCAAATTATTTTTGGCTATTTCCACTATTAGATAATACATAACAATAGAACAATTCAGAAAATTCTGTTTCCTAGAAAGGCACCTGGCCCTCCCTCTCTGCGGGGGTGAAAGGAAGGGCCCCAGATGTGCTGAGGTTTGCCTGATCTAGCATTCTCCTGTGGGTCCTCACCACAGTCCCTGAAAAGGAAATGACTTTAAGTGAATTAAATGCAGTAAAGGTGGTGTTGAAGATGTGTCTTTGTCTCTCTAGAGCCATGCCTGACCAAACAAATGTGCTGAGTACCTCAAGGGGTTCCCTCCTGTGCTCAAGAGTCTACGCTACTTCTGGACCTCAGAAATAGTCTTGTGAGCTTGACTCAGTCAATGAGAGTGAGAAAGTTCAGAAATTTAGCTGTGCTTCTCCCCAGAGTACATCACTAGTAAATGTGATACTCTTCTATAGGAACATATTGAAATTAATCCACAATTACCCTCCATTTATTTCTGGTCTTGATGCTGAGGTTATCAACTTTGTAACCAAGGTTCTCCTTTCAGAAAATAAGTAGAAGATTTCAAAGTACTCCAGAATCAAGTTAACTCCCTGCCCACTTGCATCCTTGCAATTCAATTGGCTTATATGCTCTAAATACTTGCTCCTGTAGAATTTAACACAGTTAGAGATGTGAAATATATTTACTCATTACAACAATACCACCAATGAGGCATTATTCACCACACATAAATGAGGGACACAGAATAAAGTAACTGGGGAAAATACTAGATTTCTTGTTAGCAGCCTAAAACCCTTAAGCAGAAAATGTATGTCCAACTGTTTTATTTATTCAGTAAATAACTTTAGACTACTAGTGATGAAGATAGAAAAAAAAATATAGATAGCCTCTGCTTTCGTAGCTCTTATAGTCTACCAGAAAAACAGAATAAAACATATGATCATACAAATGATCTATATTTAAAGTTGCAATAATATATCATAAAGTGAGAGAATATGAACAGTGGTGTAATTTGACCTGAGTATTCAGACAGGCATGACTGTGGAAATATTTAGGCCAAGACATAACAGATGAGTAATAGTTAGCTGGAAGGGAGGAATGGCAGATGGAATAGTAAATTGGGATGGATTTTAAGTACTGAGGGTGAATGAGCAGCCAAATGATTGAGAGGACATGATAGAGGAAGAAAGAGGCATAAGATGAGGCTGTGGAATTAGGGAGGGACCAGAACATGCAACTACAACCGAGTCATACTACAGCTCGTCAATATTATATAGAAAGTCACGGGAGGGTTTTGATGAGTGCAGTTACAAGGTCAAAAGGGCATTTAAAAGATTACTTTGTCAGGACACTAGGAAAAAGAGGGACAAGAGAGAGAAGGATTAAGTCCTGTTAGAAGATTCTGAAATGTTTCTATGAGGAAGGTATGGTAGCTTGGATTAGAACTAGGACCATCAAGATGTAAATACATGTTTGGATTAAAAAAAAATTACAAAGGGTCTTGCCTACACTTGAATATTGTTAGATATATGTTCAAAATGATGAAGCAAATGGGAGGCTGCAGGTGCCACAAACTAAGATAGGAAACACTATCAGTTCAGCTCAGTTGCTCAGTCATGTCTGACTCTTTGCGACCCCATGGACTGCAGCACGCCAGGCTTCCCTGCCCATCACCAACTCCTGGAGCTTACTCAAGTTCATGTCCAAGTCGGTGATGCCATCCAACCATCTCATCCTCCGTCGTCCCCTTCTCCTCCTGCCTTCAATCTTTCCCAGCATCAGGGTCTTTTCAAATGAGTCCATTCTTCACATCATGCAGCCAAAGTATTGGAGTTTCAGCTTCAGTATCAGTCCTTCCAATGAATATTCAGGACTGATTTCCTTCAGGATGGGCTGGTTGGATCTCCTTGCAGTCCAAGGGACTCTCACGAGTCTTCTCCAACACCACAGTTCAAAACATCAATTCTTCAGTGCTCAGCTTTCTTCATAGTCCAACTCTCACGTCCTTACATGACCACTGGATGGAGTATATTTTCTGGGAAAAAAATTCTGAGATCAACAGTGTTATATTTACTTGTGAAATATCCAGGCTGAAATGTCAAATCAGCGAATTGACATTCTGGTCGAGGTCTAGAGGTTGAAAAAGAAAAAGATTTAAATGGGAAATACTGATGTGAAAGTTATAGCCTTTGAGGTGTTAACCCAAACTGCAGGTGGATTCTTTACCATCTGAGCCACAAGAGAAGCCCAAGAGCACTGGAATGGGTAGCCTCTCCCTTCTCCAGCAGATCTTCCTGACCCAAGAATCGAACTGGGGTCTTCTGCCATGCAGGTGAATTATTTACCAGCTGAGCTACAAGGGAAGCCCTAATGAAACCATAGGCACAGAAAATGTGGCCTAAGGAGAAGTTCTAAACTGAGACAGCAAGATGGCCATGAGGAACCCTGAGTTTTTTGATATCTATTTAGTGGAGGAACAATAATTGTAAAGGGCTCTGAGAAGGAGTGACCAATCAAAGGTGCCAGTTGAAACAGAAGACTATTGCACCAGTCAGGAAAGGAGGACTGCCTTCAGAAAATGGTGGTCAACATTGTCTACACATCACTATATAAAATAGGTAACTAAAAAGGACCTACTGTATAGCACAGGGAACTCTACTTAACACTCCATAATGACCTATATGGGAACAGAATCTAAAATAGAGAGTAGATACGTGTATATGTAAAATTGATTCACTTTGTTATATACCCCCAAATTAACACAGTACTGTAAATCAACTGTATTTCAATAAAAATACAATTATAAATGAATTGCATTTCCAAATCCCCAAAATGTCAAATAAAAGTGTTAGGTGCAGAGGCTGCCCAAAACTGGATATTTGGATATTGCTGAGACCTTTTGGATGGACAGCCGTTGCCATAAATGACAGAAGCAGAAGTACCGAAGTGATGGAAGCAGAAGCTAAAATGGAGTGGGAGGGAAGAAAGTAGAGCAAGATACACAGAAATGTGGTGAGAATAGAAGAAAACTGGGACAACAGCTGCACGGAAATGATCCAGATGATGTAGAAGGCATCTTTTTTTTCTACCACCAGTTGAACCAAATGACTTGCAAGAACCCATCAACTCAAAAACTCCATCATGGTACTCCCCACTGGTCAAGGCAAGAGTTAAAGGCTGTGCTTTTTACTGTATTCATTCTCAGCTCATGACACAAAGCCCATCATTTTGCAGACGCCACTAATTTTTTTGAAAGATTAAAGTTATTATTAGTGAACTACCTGCTACAGTTCATGAAATACCCACAGGAAATGAAAGAACTGTTTGACTAGAGGGCTAATAAGAATAAAGGCCAAGATCTTTCAAAACTAAGAATGTGATATCCTTGTGAGCAGAATGACTAAGTGAGCAAAAAAGAGCGGCAGAGCTCCTGGTAAGGGAACATGCACTTATTGGTCAATGAAACCACCAATGCAGATACACACACATTGAAAATGATTAATTTAGAAAGTACAATGGCCCGGCAGCAGAAGCCCTGGAGGGTTTTTTTTATTTTTTAACAGTCACTATTGGAATGATTTTTTCTCACACTTTAATGCTATGAAATTAGTGTCAGTTTGCAAATCTATAAGGAAATGATTGAAAGCCAGACAGAGTAAAGATGAAAGTGCCTTCTTTCTTGAGTTTAAAAAAAAAAAAAAAAAAAAAAACAACTACTGACTTGATTGTTTATGGATAACTGTCTAGTTACTGGTTTTAATGCCTGATGTTAGAAAATCTTGAGAAAAGTAACTAGGCTGGTGCTTAATATTTGGAGATATTCATAGCTCACTAAAGATGGGCTAGTGTGTTTGAGTCCAACCTTGAAACCAGAAGACCTAGACTCTAAAACTAGAATTAACAACAATAACTCACATGCAGTTCCATCCCACTGTGCGCCTAAAATTTGCAGTTTGCTGTGCCTAGCATCTGTATAATTTACATAATAATACTAGCATTTATTTAGTGATTCTTGTTGTGTAGTTATTGTGTCTGACTCTTTTTGTGACCCCGTGGAGGCAGTGCAGTGGTAAAGAATCTGCCTGCCAATACAGGAGATGCAAGAGACAGGAGTTTGTTCCCTAGGTCGGGAAGATCCCCTGGAGAAGGAAATGACAACCACTCTAGTATTCTTGGCTGGAAAATTCCATGGACAGAGGAGCGTTGTGGGCTCCAGTCCATAGGGTTGCAAAAAGTCAGATACGATTGAAAGACTGAGCACACACACATGGACTGCAGCCCGCCAGGCTCCTCTGTCCATGGGATTCTCCAGGCAAGGATACTGGACTGGGTTGCCATTTCCTTCTCCAGGGGATTTTCCTGATCCAGGGATCCTGCATCTCCTGCATTGGCAGGCAGATTCTTTATCACTGAGCCATCAGTGAAGTGAAATGAAAGTGAAAGTCACTCAGTCGTGTCCTACTCTTTGTGACCCCATTGACAATTACAGTCCATGGAATTCTCCCGGGCAGAATACTGGAGTGCGTAGCCTTTTCCTTCTCCAGGCGATCTTCCTGACCCAGGGATTGAATTCTGCATTGAAGATGGATTCTTTACCAGCTGAAGCACAAGAGAAGCCCCTATTTAGTGCTCTGACTATGTGCTAAATGCCAAACATATATTATCCCACAGAACCCTCAAAATACTTTCCACTTTACAGAAGAAAAAAATTAAGGACAGTACAAACAACTTGATTAAGAAGTTTGCATGATTATGAAATGGTTCATCTGATATTTAAATCAGCTGCATGCTGACCAAGAATTATGAAACATGCTAGAACTTTCATTCTGCAGCACATGCATGCATGTGTGCTAAGCTGCTTTAGTCATGTCTGACTCTTTGTGACCCAGTGGACTGTAGCCCACCAGGCTCCTCTGTCCAAGAGGTTCTCCAGGCAAGAATACTGGAGGGATTTGCCGTGCCCTCTTCCAGGGGACCTTCTTGACCCAAGGATCGAACTCTTACATCTCCTACAGGCATGTTCTTTACCACTAGTGCCACCTAGGAAGCCCCTCTGCAGTGCATGCATCCATGCAAATAAGGACTAGTGAAAAAGAGGCATCATCTCCATCAAAGCCAGCAAGGACTGGAGTGAAATAAGGACCTGAACATTGATCCAAAGACTCCTTCCTCCCTCAGAAATGTAGAGAGTTTTGTAATATATCTAGGTGTCACCTTGGGAAGAGGAAAGAGAAATGGGTGAAAACATTGATAGTTTACTTCCCAAAGATTCTTTCGAACCGTTAGGAATCCCATTTGTATTCTAAAAAAACTGAAATATCCTTAGCTGGCAAGATTTTTTTTTCTTCCAGAAGATTTGAGTATCAGAACCAATTCTAGATGAGTTATACAGAAATAAGAAACCTTCCATTTTTTTTGGATACCTGAGGTACAGTGTAAAATTGGTGATGTAGCTACATTACAGAGAGGAGGTTTTTGTTTGTTTGTCCCCAAACAACCCTGATACAGCTACTGATGTTTTTTATGCAATACACTTGCTTTGATAAAATACTACAAATAGCTGCAGTTTGTCATCTTTGTGGTCCTCTTCCACATTGGTGCCACATACAGTGGAGGGCTTCTCTAACAGCTTAAGGTCACAGTGGACATCTGGTGTTAATGTTTTGTGTGTTCCCCTGTCCCTGAACTTTTCAGAACAGGAAATTTGGGTACACATTTGGAGGTGGTAGCAGCGGGAGCTTGTTGGATGGTGCAGCATAAAGGATCAATGCCTTAAGTGTGGGTCTGAGATTGTTTGATGTTTCCCCATGTTGGGGGAAACATGGGCTTCCCGGGCTTCTTGGGCTTCCTGTGTAGCTCAATGGGTAAAGAATCTGCCTGTAATGCAGGAGACCTGGGTTCCATCCCCAGGTCAGGAAGATCCTCTGGAGAAAGAAATGGCACCTCACTCCAGTATTCTTGCCTGGAGAATCCCATGAACAGAGGAGCCTGGTGGGCTACAGTCCATGGGGTCACAAGAGTCGGACATGACTTAGTGACTAAACCACCACAGTCCTTGAAAGGCTGCACTAGGGAGAATCCATGGAGTTTGCAGATGGCAGGGTTCAGGACATGAAGATTTATAGTAATTACTTGAATAATTTATGAGAAAGACTTTAAAAGGATTATTTTCTGAGTCAACTGAATCATAGCTTTATGGAACATCAGTGTTGGGAAGAAATTTAGAGATTGTGTGGTTTATCTCTCTCAGACTGATATTAATAGATAGGTATCTGAGATGACATGCGAAGTTAATGTTGGAATGGAACTTCTGGTCTATGGTTCTTACCGCTCAGTGACTTTAATCCTCAGTTTCCAATAGGTAAGTTTTCCTCCTATGCTTTTGCTTTTTTAAGATAATGATTCATTCTTAGTGGTGCATCAGTTTGACAATCTGTATGGTGAACTTAGAAACTCACGTTTGTTTATTCATTTATTGAAAAACTTCAGGGCATTTTCAATTGCTAATCACTGGTGAAAGAAGAGGATTAATACATAGACCTCATAGAATTTGGGTATAACAGGAGAGACAGTCATGAAAGTTCAGAGTAAGTCACACAACCTGAACACCCTGAATCTCTTTTGCAATTACTGTGTTGGGGTGACTTCCATTGATAGCACATGGGGTTGAGATGACTGAACCTCCATCTCTGTCTGCAGGATTTGCATACCATGTTAATAATGAAAATATACCTGCAATAGGAAGCCTTTATCTTTTAAGAGAACACCTTATTTTTCAGCAAATGCAATGTGTTAATGCATCTACAAACAAGGCACATGGTTACTTCTATCCATGGATGCACAGGTTATTTGGAGAAGAAAATGGCAATTTGGTAAACGGTCCTGTAGTTGTCAGGCTGTTCTAAAGAGTCCTCAGCTCTGAAGAGGGGCTTCTGGAGCTATGTCCAGGGGTCGAATGAGAGTCCAGCACCTCGTCTCTTCCACCGGGTCAGGGATATCATTTCACCAGTGTTCACTGCTTTAAAAAACATGAAAACTACTGATTTCAACTAAGTCCTTGATTTTTAAAAGGGGAGAATGAAGACGCAATTAAGAAGCTGTGCTAAAGTCCCCATGTTGGTTTGCAGCCAAACAGGAGTGAGGCCGGTATCCCATTTCCTGCCTGGTGTTCCCTCCACCCATCTACTCTGCTCCTTCCTTCCCTACTTGTAAGAACACATTACCCCTCTGATGGGAAGTACACACCATTGTTTCCTCTTCCTGCACGTGGAAGTCAAGGATCTATATATTTTTTCTAAATTGACTTAGATTCTGAGTCATTTCACAGAGCTAGACTGGCTTTCCACTGAAAGTTTACTGAAATAGGAAACTTGCCCTATCCTTGAAAGAATTCTGTGACATTTGACAAAGCCATTATCTTAATAAAGAGGCCCACACAAGTACACATCCATAATCCAAACTGCATCTTAAAAGTGGCATGGAAATTAAAATTGTTTTACTTCTCTGAGTGCAAGAAAACCTGCATCATAGGAATAAAATGAGAATAGGAGTCACCTATGAGATCACAGCATAAGTGAGACAAGCCTTAACCCATGTTTATGCACTTAAGAAATTACCTAAGAAAATGAACATGTACCAGCAAGTATCACAAAATATAAATGAGCATCTGATTATCTATTTAAAAACAAATGATTTTGATAGTTTCATTCTTCATTTTATGCTGAATAATTTTATTTGACCTTGTCATCAATGCACACAGTTTTTCAGGGAGATCTAAAATGGCCATATTCTACATTCAAATTCATTTCTTGGTACAAATCTACACATATATAGCTCTGACTTTGGCATATACACATTCGCATACAAAGTATACTTGATGATTATTAATGCACACAAACATGCATAAATTAATTTTAGAGTTGAATAGACTTGTGGATTCAAGAACTATAAGCCAAAAATTGTAATAAGGTAAGAATTTTGAAGACTTTATAAATACATTTAAATTAACCATTGATCTTGAAACCTGGAGTTGAAGTGATAACTCCTCAACTTTGCATAATTTCCAGCAGTGGATCAAAAACTTTTTCTGTAAAAGACAAGATAGGAAATCTGTTTTATTCTGTGGACTGTATGTTTTCTTTTGCAACTACTCAACTCTTCTACTGAAGAGAAAACAGCCATAGATGATGGGTAAACATATATGGCTTCCCTGGTGGCTCAGCAGTAAAGAATCTGCCTGCCAATGCAGGAGACGCTGGTTCAATCCCTGAGTCAGGAAGATCCCCTGGAGAAGGAAATGTCAACCCACTGAGGCATTCTTGCCTGGGAAATTCTATGGACAACAAAGCCTAGAGGGCTACAGTCTGTGGGGTAGCAAAAAGCTGGACATGACTTAGCAACTAAACAACAACAAATATTATATAATTCATTTTGAATTTAAATTTTGGGGTGACTGATTAGCTTCATGAACTCAGATGTCCAAATTTCGCCCAAGGTTCGGGAGATTCTCAGTCATTATTGGGCTTCCCAGGTGGTGCTAGGGGTAAAGAACCTGCCTGCCAATGCAAGAGACTTAAGAGACGCAGGTTGAATCCCTGGGTTGGGAAGATCCCCTGGAGGAGGGCATGGCAAGCCAGTATTCTTGCCTGGAAAGTTCTATGGACAGAGGAGCCTGGCGGGCTATAGTCCATAAGGTTGCAAAGAGTCAACAAAACTGAAGCAACTTAGCACACATGCACTCACAGCCATTATTTCTCAAAGAAGATTTCTCTTCCTTTCTACCATGGGATGAGCCCCAAACCTCAGGTTTTGGGAGTCACTCTGGAGCCTGGGGCTTTAGGGGCTCGCATGGACTTTGGGTCTGTGGTGGCCAATCTGGTACTAAGATGGTCTTGGAACCTGCGGTCCTAGGAGCTGGTCTTGAGGCTGGGCCCATGGGAGCTGGCCGGGTGGGTAGAAAGACTTGGTCGGGAAACCGGCCTGGCACTGAGCCCACCCGGGAGTCTGGTTTGTAAGTTCCCACCTGGAGCCTGGGTTCATGAGGGCTGGTTGTGGGCCTGGAATGACCTGAGGCCTCACGAACTGGCTGACACTTGCATGGGCTGCGGGCAGGTTTCAGAGGATCCCACCAGGAGCCATCAGCCCTCAGGAGTGGTCCTGGTGTTGGGGCAGACCAGCGCTGGGGTCCACTGTAAAGTCTGGTGCTGACTTCACTTCCCTTTTCCTGCAGGGAGGGTGTTTCTTTCCACACGGAGCTGCCTGGATTTCAAACAGAGGAGACAGGGGAAGTGTGGTTCCATGTTCCCTGCCTTCTTCAGTGTGTCTTTTCTTATATCTGTGCTTCATCTAGGTGCTATATTCTCTTACCTGGAATTCTTAGCTCCCATGGAGGTATTTTTGTGCACAGATAGTTTTTCAACTTATGTTTCTGGGAGGGGACAGGCACTAGTAATTCCTGTGCAGCAATTTTGCTGATATCACTCTCCTAGAAATTTCTGCTCCTACTTTACAGATGAAAAAACTGGGTCCCTAAGTGGATAAATCTGCATGAGTTCGATTAACTCACTAGAGCAAGTCAGGTAAGAACTCAAATTTGTCTATCTCCAGTGTCCATGAACTTTCTCTTACAACATCTCTTCTTTTCAGAAGTGAAATGAAGTGAAAATAAAGATAATTAGTCCTTTTAATAAATAATTAGTTATAACCACATTTGTCCTCCATGGAGTAGAATAACACACACTGATGGGAGGATATATCTTTATACAGTTCCCTTCTTTACAAATACAAGTGAAATTGCATCCAGATGCTGAATCATACAAAAGGAAAGATTATAGTGCCAAAGAGTCCACCAATTTTTGGCTGTCAAAAGTAGAAAACCTCAGAGTGCTGACCTTCTGCTTAGGAGAAAAATATAATAACTCATAGTTTTAAAGAGTTACAGAGCTGAGATTTGGTTGAAAAATAATTTATTCTGTGCATTAAAAAGGAAAAAAACTCTAAGAAGGTTTTTCAGGTAGTCTAAACCAGAGGTAGAGAAGAGCCCAGGACTGGGAGTGAAAGAGTGGAATATATAAGGAAATGGAGTGTCTGGCTAATGTGACAGCCAGGAAATCCATAAAGAAAACTCCAGCCAATGAGAAAGCCCTGTGAGGAGTGAATCTATAGAATTCTTGGGAGTGGATGTCTTGTTAGTAGCTTCTCATGGTTTTCTGCATAGTGCCACCAAAAAACCCTTCCTTCTCCTCTGTCTGAATCTTGAATCAAAACAGGGAAAGAAGACTAGATTCTGCAGTTGGGTTGACTCAAACTAAGAGGATAAAAGCCACAAGTGGCAAGTCATTCATGAAATCAAGAATCCAGAAAAGAAACTAGGAACAAGGGAAGAATGGGAAATTTGTGACCTTCCCCAACAGGAATCCAGGCAGATTTAACAGAAGGATGTATTATTGCTGGGTTCTTCAGTGTATCTAGATAGAAGCTTGAGTCTATTTATTTCAGTGTTAAAGGAAAATGACCAACCACCATCAACTGTAGGATTTGCGAGACACTGAGATGCCTGGTCCTCAGGTCATAAAGAGAATATCAAAATCACCTAAGCCCTCTAGCACAACAGAAACAACACTCTTTGCACAGAGTTTTTTCCAACATCTGTACTTTCATTCCATTTGCTAGAGTCCATCAACATCATGTGAGGCACCTTCTGCAGATACACTGCGATTGTTCAGGCCACCATCTTTTTCTTCAGCTGCTACAGTTCTACTTAGACATCAATGTCATATACAGATTAAGATTTTTTTTTAATTTTATTTTACTTTTAAACTTTACAATATTGTGTTAGTTTTGCCAAATATCTAAGTGAATCTGCCACAGGTATACATATGTTCGCCATCCTGAACCCTCTTCCCTCCTCCCTCCCCATACCATCCCTCTGGGTCATCCCAGTGCACCAGCCCCAAGCATCCAGTATCGTGCATCAAACCTGGACTGGCGATTCATTTCATACTAGTTCTTTCCTGCTTTATAACGTGTTAGGTTTATTTCTATGTTTTAATCTATTGCAATGATTAAAATCATTGCAACTCTGTACTATTGCTACTTATGATGTTACTCTCTTCCCATCTGAACTCCAAGCTCCTTGTGTGAAGGAAAAGACACTACTCTAATCTTTGTTCCAGAACCTAGCGTAGGGGCAAAATACAAATGTTCAGTAAATCTTGAGGACATGATGACCAAATGCTTGAATCACATCTTGTTAGGCAACTTTGTTCAAAAGTCTACCAACAAAGCTCAAATGGAATGCTTGAATTTTCTCTGCATTCTTACCCCACCTCAGTCACCATCTGTGACAGAGAAGCAATGATTATATACTCCCTGTGAGGATGATCACAACAATAAAATCACAACCTTCAGCCAACAGAACTCATGGAAACCACGTCCCACTGCTTTGAGCTTTTGAGGAATGTAGGACTTTGATTTTGCAGTTTACTTTCTTTTCTGTCCTGAAATACTGGTTTCTAATTTGATTGTCTCATTTAAAAAAAAAAATGAAATCACTTCAAACTTAGCAGAAAATTTGTAAAAGTTAAGCAAAACCAAATTTTATATACACTTCATCCAGATTCAATCAGTTTTTAAAATTTGCCACACTTGTTTTTGTCATTCTCCCTCTAATATATATGCATGTATATATGTACGTGTGTGCTAAGTCATTTCCGTTGTGTCCAACTCTTTGTGACCCTATAGACTGTAGCCTTCTAGGCTTCTCTGTCCATGGGATTCTCCAGGCAAGAATACTGGGCTGGGTTGCCAGGCCCAACTCCAGGGGATCTTCCTGACCCAGTCCTGACCAGGCGTATATGTATGTGTGTGTGTGTGTGTGTGTGTGTGTGTGTGTATTTATACATATACACACATACACATAACCTTGTCCCTTAAACTAGTGACAGTAAGCTGCAGACAGCTTGTCCTTTTATTGGTAAATATTTTATTCTGTAGTTCCTAAGAGCAAGAGTGTTCACCTCCAAAACTGTGATACAAATTATGAACTTCAGGAAATTTGACATTGGCACAATATTACTAATTTGTCTATGATCATAGTCAAATTTCACCAATCGTCCTGTTAGGTAGTTAGAATAGGAAATAGGAGTCCAGAATGGTGGTGGCTAAAAGACAAAAAAGGGAAAAGCCCACAAAAATAGAACAAAGGAAGGTCTGAGGATGGGAGTGAGGACCTCAGGTAGAACAAACGACACTCCTGGCTAGCTCAATTTACATAGGGCAGGCCCAGGGAGAGGAAAAGACATATGAAAAGAGGAGCCAAAGGGCCGGGGGTCTCTCTCTCTCTCTCTCTCCCCCATGCGCTGGTGCACTCCCCTATTCTCTTCTCTTCACGTTTTTGGGTCGACATGCCCTCACGCCTCCAGGATGGATTTCCCCACTATTTTCTAAATAAAATAGAGCTGTAACACGGAGCTGTGACACTGATTTGTCTAAGAGCTGTAGGTCTGTTTGAGATCTGAGAGCTATAACATGGTCTGTCCAAGACCTGAGAGCTGTGACGCGCCGAGGGCTTTAACGTCCATCGTTCCAAATCTTTGTTGTGACTAGACAGAACCGAGGAGCATACGCTCGCCTGACAGTCCTGATAGTACTATCTATATCAGTTTTTCCTGGTCTAGTATCTAATTTAGGATCACGTATTGCTTCTAGTTGCCATGTCTCTTGGTCTCTTTTTTTGAGGCTTATTTTTCAGCCTACTGTCTTGCATAAGACTGACACTTTTGAATAACACCAGTCACTAACTGCGTAGACAACACCTTAGTCGGGTTTGGCTGATATTGCCTAATGATTTGACTCAGTTTGGACAGAAACACCACCACACCAAGTGATGTCAGTACATCTCATTAAGACTCAGATAATGTCAGTTCATCCCATTTTAGGTGATGTTTTCTCCACAAGCTGTTTAATAATTGCAAATGGAAAGATCATGACTGTACAATGGAGAAACTTGGCAAACACATCTTAATCAAATGATCAAAGTTAACACTGCCAGCAGCTGGTTTAAAAAAATTAAAAATCGACTTCAATAAAAGATTCAACTACTTTAAGAACTTTTATGGCACCCATGACAATTACATGTTCTGAAAAAAAAAGATGCATGAAAAACGTGACTATGATGTTTACAGCAATATTTACCCTCAGCACCCAGGGCATAAAATCTGGAAAGATTTTGATGATGTGCAACCAACTCCAAGTCCTTTACAACAAGTTACTTATTGCTATCACTTCTAAGTGATTTTTAAATCTTCCAATGACCTTATATACAAATGAGGAAACAAAAGTACCTTGGCCAAGGTTGCAAAGCTAAAGCATAATGCTGGAATGCAAGCGCTCTTTCATCTCACTGCCAGCCCAGCGTTCTTCACTCTGCAGGAATTTATTCAAAACCAGTGAAACTATGGGTCTTCAACATTAGAAAAGTGCTTAACAGAAACTATGCAGGAGGTACGGTACTAATTCTATTCTCATTCTGTTAGATAACACTGTGTAACTCCTTCATTAAAAGAAAAATTCAGAGAAAGGCTGGAAGAATCTGGATGTGGGAGGGGTGTGAGGGTTAAACAGGGCAAGGGAAAAGCATTGGAAGGGAAAAGAATTCCACTTTCCCCCTCAGGAGACCAATCCTGCCTGCAGTCTTCTAAAAGGTAAAGCATGCTAATCTGAATACAGGTATTTTGGGTGAGCTCAAGTACCCTTTACAGAGAAAGGAGGAAGCTCTGTTTGACTGTAGATAAGAACTTAAAAGCAACAACTATATATAGCACTCCTGTTCAGGAAAAAACCCCACAGCTTCCACAGAGCTCCAAATTCTTCAAGTTATAGATCAACCTCCCTTATGGGTGGCTCTCATTAAGCAATGTTTGGAAGAGATGTCATGAAATGGAGGTCATGATGATGTGTGTGTATGTGTGTGTGCTCACGCGTATGCTCAGTCGTGTCCAACTCTGGGACCTCAAAGACAGTAGCCCGCCAGTCTTCTCCATCCTTGGAATTTATCCAGGCAATGATAATGGACTGAGTAGCCATTTCCTACTCCAGAGGCTCTTCCTGACCCAGGGATCAAATTCGAGTCTCTTGAGGCTCCTGCATTGGCAGGCGGGTTCTTTATCATTGGTCAGCTGGGAAGCCCTCATAATGATATTGCCCAAGCAATTTCTGGAAGGAAGGTGTGTAACAGGACCAGATTGAGGACAAGTGGTGGCAAAGCTGCCTGCCTGTTTCTCTTGAGCTGAGCAGAAGGAAGTTGAGCCTACAATACAAACTCACCTGTACCTGTGAAGCCAGTGAGACAGGAAAGATGCTTTGTGAGGTTGGACATTTGTAGCTACTGACTTTTGGAAAGAGTCACCTGAGTTCTACAGTGGGTGAGTGAGTGAAGCTACTAGATACCTCCAAAGGGGAAGTAGAACCACAA
The DNA here is from genome assembly GCF_000754665.1 of Bison bison bison. NCBI lineage: Eukaryota > Metazoa > Chordata > Mammalia > Artiodactyla > Bovidae > Bison > Bison bison. The sequence continues at coordinate 2,734,227 of NW_011494771.1, forward strand.
ACACTAGAGAGATAACTGAGTCCTTAAAATGTAGGCTGCAGGCACTAGGAGGGACCCTTCCAAAGTGTAGCCTTTCCTCTTCCGCTTTGCCCTCTCAGGAGGAGGAGTAGACCAATGCATGGGGATTAGCTGTCCAGATCACCTCCTTTTTATTAGCAGCTGTTTCATGCTTTGTGCAACAGCGGCTGGATAAATTCTCCTTCCATCCCACTTGGTCATAGCTTTCTCTCCAGGGATGCATTAATTTCTCCTGGCTGACCCCAGTCCTTCAGACTGTTTCACTCTCTTCTTCACAGCTATCATTCCCGATTTCTGCATTCAGGCATCCCTTTGTTAGACTAGAGCCTTACCTCTCCAGTTGCCCTCTTTCCTGTTTCTCTGGAAGACCAGCATACAAGACCAAGAGTGTAAAACCAGAAAGCAATGCAGGGAGCAAGCAGAGTGGTGAAGAGCTCATATTCTGAAGTTGGACACACCTGACTTTGAACAGAGTCCCTCCTATTATTAAACTGTGTGATCTTAGCCAAGCCTATAAGGACTTCCCAGATGGCTCTGATGGTAAAGAATCTGCCTACCAATGCAGGAGTTGTAAGAGAGGTAGGTTCGATTCCCAGGTCAGGAAGGAGGGCATGGGAACCCACTCCAGTATTCTTGCCTGAAGAATCCCATGGACGAAGGAGGCTGGCGGGCTTCAGTCCACAGGCTCGCAAAGATTTGGACACATCTGAAGTGACTTAGCACACACAGCAAGCCTGTGTATTAACTTCTTCATCTGCAAAGCTTACACAATAATAAATCTCCTGTTTCACATAATGCACGCAAAGTTCTCGGTATATAGCAAGGACTTGATAAATCTTAGCTGTTAGCGTAGCTATCATCATCATCATCATTATAGTCAGCACTGTTGCCGTCAGCACCATCATCATCCCTTTCTTCTTTCATCATTATAAAAAGTAGGCAAGAAATAAAAATCACGGGTTTCACATTTCTAGCAATTTCAGAATCTCACTAAGTTCTGTGGTGTTTCTTTGAGGAATATATCTTGATCCTCTCACTTATGGCATTTTGTCACATGAAGGATGTCTTTTGCTCAAGAGAGGATGCAAATTTACACAGTAAAGAGAAGGAAAGGGTCTATGCCTATCTCCACCCCCACCACCTGGCACAGCTGCACCCAGGATCTGAAGGAAGCCAGAGCAGGGGTGTGGCCACCAGAGGTTTTGACAGCATCTTGGTTCCCCTTTGCCTTGGGTCAGATGCACAGGACCCACAACTTGGGCTCTCCCAGCCCTGGCGTTTAGCACACTGTGCTCATTGCATGTTCCAGGACTGGTGCCTGTTTTCTTAGCTGCCTCCCTGACTGGACCACAGGTGGCTCCAGAATGGGAGGGTTTTGAATTCGTCTCTGTGTTCATCAGCCCAAGCTCACTACAGGAGGAAAGATTTTGAGCAGGTTTCCCTCCTTCTCATCACCTTTCTCAGTCTTACTTTCTGTTCCTCTTCTGTCAGAGAAGAAGTCACATTAGGACAAAATCATAGACGTAAATAACCCTCCCTCCCCAAACACACACCCACTCCCATGGACAAATGAGGAAATGGGCTCCCGCAGGGAATACCCCAGGTCTGGGATCTCACAACAGGTGAGCAAGATGAGGATGGAGGAGTCAGAATTTCTGATCCACGTTCCTACACAGCCTCTGTGTTCAAGGGCTCACAGCGCAGAGGCTGTACTGAGTATGGTTTGGGGGAACCCCAGCCAGGTGACTCACCACAGAGAACTACCCTGTTTCCACCCGAAGGATCACTTGCTTTCCTTGCCTCATGCCCTTCTTGCCCATCCAGTGACCACATCCTCCTTGTCATTTTGCACCTTGCCAGGGTCTTCCCCTTCCTCCTTCCCCACCTCCACTTTCTTACAAAACTGGTTTATTCTGGGCATCCATCAAATTCCTTTGTACTAATGTGAGGGTGGGTGTTAAAATAGTCACATCTGTATGTATTTTTCGAGGGGCCTTCAGAGGTCAGCATCTCTAATTAAAGATTAGAGAGATTGCGGGCCCTGGCTTCAGGAAGGTAGACAAGGTGAGGTGGCATTTCTAGATTTTGGGGGTGTGGAGGGGTGGGGGGAGAGATGTGCTACTGGGCAGGATGCACCTCATGTCCTGTGCCATTGAAGGGGTTGATGGGTCAGATCATCGGTGAGTGAAATACATACTGTCTGACCCAGAGAACCCAGTGTATTTCACCCTAGTGCCCAAAGTCTTGATCTCGTTGCCTGCTCCTTCCACATAAGTAGAAATAATAGTAGTGGAAATAACTGTCTTCAGAGCTGTCATCTATCTGCTGATTTTTCACTCTGGCAGGTTACATGGTACCAAATCTCAGCCACACTCCAAGGTAGGAGTTATAAACAAAACCAGACTCAGAGAAGTTGAATCACGTTATACAGGTCGGAAGTGGCTTTGAATCCACAGATAACTCCAAAGCCCACTCCTTTATTTCCCTCTGTGGTACTCATGATCACGTGGTTCTGTTTGGCAGAGATACAGGTGGGTATGGGTTTAGTGATGAGAACACAGAGATGGAAAAGAATACCTGGAAAGGGATCACTGGTAGGAAGCGGAGGGGTCATTTGTTTGTTTGTTTGTTTCCTTTGGGTCCCAAGGCATTTATTTGAAAGAGAATATAACTAAATGGGGTCAATGGTTGCCAATTCAAGCAATTTCCTCCCTTTGTGTTACACCGTTCCTGGCTCACAAATTTTTGCCACCTGTCAGCAACTGCAGGCATTTGAGAATTTAAATTCTGGACTAGAACTCAGATAGACTGAAATTTTCGGTGGCTGCCTTCTGGGGAGCTTGTCTTCTTCTTTTTTTTTTTTTTTTAAATCGTATCGGACTCAGAGGGATGCTCTGAAAACCAAGGTGGAAACTCCCTGTGTTGTCTTCTTTCCACCTGCAGAAGCTCACAGTTGACAAAGCCTTTCCCAATAAAACCATCCTCTTCTTCTGATCTCTTAAAGATGCTCACAATCTTGCTCTGAAGATGGCCTCAGAAGTCTCACATCTCCCACTTACCTTCCTTGAGGTATTATGTTTGGGAACTATCATAAAAACCCTGACCATTGGATGTTTTGAGCAAAACTCTTCTCCCTGGGAAACTTGGTTCTTTTAAAGACATAGACCTCATAGATCTTCTCATTCTGTGGGGATGCTCACCCACTCATTCCTTTGCTAGGTGAACTGCCCTTTCTGCAAAGCTCAGGCACTCTCATCTTCCTGATACACTCGGGGTTAATCCAGAGCTTCCCGGCTGAGCTTTCTTTCTATCTTGACCTTGACTGTAATATTTAACCCTGCACTTATTTTCTCTCTCCACACAACCTCCTAAAGATAGGGGTCCTATCTGACCTTTCTATCTCAGCACCTTGCCTGGCACACAGAAGGCAATTCACAAATGGTTGTGAAATAAATCATGTGATCATGTGATCCTCTGCTAGGCCAACATAAACACTGAATATTTCACAAGCCATCAACAGATGGCCCCATGTCACGTGAGAATGAAATGCTTTGATTCCGCTCGTCCTTTGGCCTAAAGTGTTATTTCTAGGATGAGCAACAAGATGGGCAAAACACAGAGTGGCAGAGGCGCTCTGTGTCCAGGGGCGGTATTTCAAGGGCCAGAAGTGAGAAGTGAGGATGCAGGGAGCCTGAGCGTGTGGAGACAGGCAGGCACATATGCTGTGTGTGTTTACTCTCACTGGGGGTTTAGACTATATCCTGCACAAGAAAGGAAGCCAGTGAAGGTTTGAAATTAGGGAACAATCCTGATACTTGCACGGTTCTTCACTGCAAAGGATTAGGTCAGTCTCAGTCTGAGTGTGCATTATCAAATTTCACGAGAGGATAGAAAGCAAATGCATGATACCAGAGGGGAAAGGTGGCAGGGGGTAAACTGAGAGTTTAGGATTGACATATAGGCATGACCATATTTAAACAGGTAATTGACAAGGACCTACTCTACAGTACAGGCAGCTCTGCTCTGTAATAACCTATACGGAAAAAGAATTTGAAAAAGAATAGATACATGTATATGTATAACTGAGTCACTTTGCTGTATACCTGAAACTAACATTGCTAATCAACTATACTCCAATAAAAAATAAAGTTTTTAAAAAACAGAGGATGGAGCTTAGAAACTGTAAGACATGGCAATGAATCTATACCCCTCCAGCATATAACCAAGATAATTTTAATTTTTCCACAAGTGAAATTTCTGAACCAATAGCAATTTCTTGTGACTATCATTACCATTTATTGGACATTTACTCAGTACCAGTTAGCATTCTAAGTACTTATATCTATTAGCTCACTTAATACTCCTCTTGATCCTCTGAAGCTACTCACAGGTATGACTCAATCATACATCACAAATCATATATCTGCTATGTTCGGGAGCCCAAGTCCGCCCTGTTCTGGGTGTCATCTTAAATACTGTTCTTTTTGCTCCTTAATTCAAGCCTGTCTCTTTATTCTTTTGAAGACTGATCGAAGAGCAGAGCACAACCCTAGAGAGTGCAGGCTTTGCTGTGCTTGATGTAGAAAAGGTGTTCAAATTTTGACTTGTCTTTCCTATGAGAAAAATGACTGTATGCAGACACACAGAACTCATTCTAATTTCTACAAGGGTACAAGGGGCCTAAAACACTTTGCTTTTTTTTTTTTTTTTTGGCATTTCTGTGTGGTGTTTGCCTTTACCTACAACATTTTCCAAAATAATTCCTCTGGAAAATCAATTTGGGAACACGTTTCTCCATCCTGTCCCTCTATTTGTTGAGGTGCAATTCTCATACAATCTTTGAAATCTTTCAGATAAGCAGTTGTTGTTGTTTAGAGGCTAAGTCATGTCAGACTCTTTTGTGACCCCATGGACTGTAGCCTGTCAGGCTCCTTTGTGCATGGGATTTTCCAAGCAAGAATACTGGAGTGGCTTGCCATTTCTTCTTCCAAGGGATTTACCCACCCCAGGGATCGAACCTGTGTCTCCTACATTAGCAGGCAGATTCTTTACCATTGAGCCACCAGGGAAGTCCTTCTTAAGCAATACTACTGGATACTTGAATCATAGAAAATAGGTTGGATTCCCAGATCTATCATATACTAGTGTTGTAAAGGTAACTTAAACTCTAAAATGGGAAGGGCTCAGTGACTATATTTCTTGTGATGACATATTTAAAACAAAAGACACAATGTTTAACACATATTAGTGTCCTCCTTCCCTCTTTGCCAAGGTCTCTGTTACTTTTGACTCAAATTACAATGATAACCTCTCATCAGATTATTTTTCTTTCTCTTTAAAACTCCGTTTTCAAATTATATTATCAAAGACTGCCATGGACATTTGATCGGGCCTGAAGGCCAGTAAGAATGGCACTGACAATCTGGGTCAGATTAAGAGGAAATTGATCAAAATTTCCTGAGGAACACACTCAGCACCATACCACAGCAGGAATGCTTTAAGGAACTGGGTTTGTTTATCCTGGAGACAAGGGTATTTGTGTCATCATTTTAAATACCTAAAGGATTTTTATGTGAAAAAGGAAATACTTTTTTTTTAATTGGAGGATAATTGCTTTACCAGGTTGTGTTGGTTTCTGCCATACAACAACTTGAATCAGCCATAAGTATACATATGTCCCCTCCTTCTTGAATCTACCCCAAACCCCATCCCACCCTTCTAGGTGGTCACAGAGCACCAGGTTGAGATCCCTGAGATCCCTGTGCTATACAGCAGCTTCCCACTAGCTATCTGTTTTACACTCAGTAAAATGTACGTCAATGCTACTTTCTCAATTCATCCCACCCTTTGCTTCCCCTGCTGGGGCCACAAGTCTGTTCCCTATGTCTGTGTTCCTATTCCTGCCCTGCAAATAGGTTCATCAATACTATTTTTCTAGATTCCATATTTATGCATTATGATGCAGTATTTGTTTTTTTTTTCTTTCTGACTTACTTCACTCTGTATAACAAGCTCTAGGTTCATCCATCTCACTAGAACTGAGTCAAGCTTGTTCAGGACAAAAAAAAAAAAAGAATTATTCTTCTGAGTAGAAGTCCAACCCAATAGTGAAAATTGCATGGCAACATATTTTGGAACCACTCAAGCAAGCATTTCATAATAGCCTACAGAAAAAGAAAAAAAAAAAATAATTGGTTGACTTGGGAGGCAGTGAGAGTTGATAGAGGTGCTTACCTGGAGGCAGCTTGGCCACATGGTGGAGATGTTGCAGAAGGTATTCAGGTGTCCCCTTGGGGGCTGGGCTGCACGATCTTGACACTTCCTTTGAACTTGAAGACTTTGTAACCTTACACATTCATGCTTACTTGTGTCTAATCTATGTTGGCTGCGAACTGCTGCAAGGCAGGGTAGGCTTTCGGAAAACTTCCTAAGAAATGATCCCTAATTTCAAACAATATAATCAAATGTTACAGCTGAAATAAAAATACTTCATTTATAAACCTCATTGTAAAAGTGGGCAGGCCAAGAGAGTTAAAATGACCTTCCCAAGATCATGTAGCAAAATGCCACTGAGTCAGAGCTCAGAATTTCAAATGAGAGATACCATACACAGACCCATCTCTAAGGAACACTCCAAGGAAAACCCCTTTTTAAAAAGAAAGTTGCAATGAATAATCTCATCTCACATTTTATTTATTTAGTAAATATGAGGCACCCTTGCCATTTTTTTAATTAACCAAATGATTCATATCTGGTAAAAGAATTAAGGAGTAAAAAACAGAGTCTTGCTCATACATTACAGAGACAAATGGAAGCGAAACGGTACATTAGCAAGATCTGAGGGAAGCTGCCAGAAGATAATTCTTAATTTGAATTACTGTCCTGGGAGATGTTTGATAGCAGACTTGGTGCTTCAAAGGGAATCAAGGAAGCCTATTTTAGATAAAAGTTGTCCTCTCTGGGCAAAAAGCAAAGGAAGTCTACAAAATACTTACCATTGCAGAGGAAAGATAGATGTTGTAGCAGCAGTTTCTCAGAATAGGGAGACAAGGAAAATATTCATACCTACCCTCAGCATTTTTGAGTATTTGTAAAGAGCCAAAAAAAAAAAAAATGAATCAAATCAACTATGACAATAATTAATGGAGACAACTTTAAAGATGAGTAAATTGAACATATAGAATCATAGAAATCTCTCTGAATATACATCACTGATATAGAAGAAACTGGCCAGTCTGAGTGGATCCAATGGATCTGGTGAGATCTTCAAGTCTCTGGATGCTAAGCACCAGACCAATTGATGGTTTGGCCTTTTCTGTACCTCTTATTGTCTTGCACAGTAACTCAGTCAGTAAATGTACTCAATCAATTAACTTGCAGGAATAGAAAGCTGCAATACAGAAATGGCCAAGACTGATGCCCCAAGGATCATATAGAAAATCAGAGCCAGTCACAGGTAAAACCCAGACCACTCTCATTGCATTTCCTAAATTAGAATGAAGTTATAGATTTTCACATCCATTTTTAAGATGATACTATGAAGTCCTCTGGTGGCTCAGACGGTAAAGAATCCACCTGCAATGTGGGAGACTTGGGTTCGACCCCTGGGTTGGGAAGATCCCCTGGAGGAAGGCATGGCAACCCACTCTAATATTCTTGCTTGGAGAATCCCCATGGGCAGAGGAGCCTGGTGGCCTATAATCCATGGGGTTGCAAAGAGTTGAACATGACTGAGAGACTAAGCACAGCATAGCACATATACTCCTTTAAGTTAAGATCTCTAATCTATCTCTTTCCCTCTGTGCAAAGCTCAGAACTTACTAAGAAGTAGGTGTGTAATAAATTTTAGGTGAACTAAAGAAAAATTTCATTTCCCTGATATTTTCTAGTGATTAGGAATTATGAATTAATACAAGATCTCTTTCAAATATTCAGAGTAAAGAAAACTGGAAAATTTTGGAAATTTGAATTTTTAATTAGTAAGACAAATGACAGCTTTTACAAGACTCAATTTCTCCAACTATAAAATGAAGATAAATACACCAACCTCAATAGCCAGGACATGGAAGCAACCTAGATGTCCATCAGCAGATGAATAGATAAGAAAGCTGTGGTACATATACACAATGGAGTATTACTCAGCCATTAAAAAGGATACATTTGAATCAGTTCTAATGAGGTGGATGAAACTGGAGCCTATTATACAGAGTGAAGTAAGCCAGAAAGAAAAACACCAATACAGTATACTAACACATATATATGGAATTTAGAAAGATGCTAGCAATAACCCTGTGTACAAGACAGCAAAAGAGACACTGATGTATAGAACAGTCTTATGGACTCTGTTGCAGAGGGAGAGGGTGGGAAGATTTGGGAGAATGGCATTGAAACATGTATAATATCATGTATGAAACGAGTTGCCAGTCGAGGTTCGATGCACGATACTGGATGCCTGGGGCTAGTGCACTGGGGTGACCCAGAAGGAGGGTATGGGGAGGGAGGAGGGAGGAGGGTTCAGGATGGGGAACACATGTATACCTGTGGCGGATTCATTTTGATATTTGGCAAAACTAATACAATTTGTAGAGTTTAAAAATAAAATTAAAAAAAAAACACAAATATTTAAAAACACTTTGAAAAAAAAAAATACACCAACCTCTAGATTTCTTAGGCTTTCCTGGTGGCTCAGTTGTAAAGAATCTGCCTACAATGCAGGAGCCACAAAAGATGGGGGTTCAGTCCCTGGATCGGGCAGTTCCCATGGAGCAAGAAATCACAACTCACTCCAGTATTCTTGCCTGGAGAATCCCATGGACAGAGGAGACTCATGGGCTACAGTCCATGGGGTCACAAGAGTTGAACATAACTGAGCCACTGAGCATGCACACTAAATTTCTTGAACTGTGGTTAACAATAAAAAGAGATTATATACACAAAGTGCGTAGAATAATTTTTGTCACCTATAAGTGTTTAGTAAATGAGGTGAGTGCAATTATCAACAAAATATTTATTTTTGTTCCTTTAAGACCTGAGTTAAGAAACCACTTTTACTAACTTTCAGATGTGAGATCTGAGCCAATTAAACCCTCTTGGGTTTCAAGCAGGTTCCTGGTGCTCAGAGAGGACCTAACTGTTAACAGTAGGAAAGTACACATCTGTTAATGTATCTGTTAACAACCCCTCACCATAGACCAATACCTTAATAATATACATTCCTCTTTGGGTCTGCTCCCCTGTAAAGATCATGGAATATAATTATGTGGCTTAATTGAATAGAACACCCTTTAACTTGGTGGGTAATCTTCACAATGTGTGTGAGATTTTCTGTCACTCCCTAGTTTTTCATTTCAGTTTAATTGAGCCTACTTCTTCATACTGATCTAAGTTCAGAGTGGGTTTTCCCCAACCTTTCTGTTCTGCTGAATTGCATCTTCAGGTCTGTTCAAAAAGAGAGAATGAGAGATGAGAATGCAGTGATCAAGATTCTTCTCAGCTCTGTTGCCTGAAACATAGTTTTTTTGCTTTTTTAAAAAAATCTTCACATAGTAACGGTTGTAGGACTAGTAAGGTACTTGAAGAGAAAATCAGTAGTCAGAAGAAAAAGTGTAAAAAGGCCCCCAAATAAAAAGAGTTGCAGACCTTAAATAGTCAGTTGCCCCATCTCTGAGTCTCCAGATCATTATCTGCTGAAGGAGGAGGTTGGCTAGGAGGCCCTCCTGTTGGGTCCTGAGGACATCATATGTTTTATCTCTGTGCGCTGTCTTTACACTCTCCTACCACCTTCAGGGTAATGGGGGCTATTGAATACTTAAAGTATCAATGGAGAAAAAAGAAAAACACTAGACAATTTAAAAATCCACAGTGAAGCACAATTTAAATTTAGAAGACCTCTGAAACCTATTCTTTCATTGCAGATGCCTTCCTTGCACTGAATTGAAAGACACAATGAAAATTACTTTATGTTTTCTGCATACCAATGGTGACAATGGGAAATCATCCAAAATACTAATGGAACAAAATTCTTAACCTTTTTCTGGGAAATCCCATCCTCTTCCTGGGGAAGAAGAGTACTGAAAATCTTAAATTCAGATTTAAATAAAAAATTACGTGATATGATAATTATTAAAATAGTATATTTTATTTCAAATAGAAAAGTAAAAAAGCAAAACTCCCTTTACTAACAAAGAATATAGTTTATACATGGTTTCCACTGAAATCAGCTCAATCTGAATTATGCACCTCTGTCATTTTATAGTTTGCAAAAAACTACAGACTGATGCTCTGAGAATGGATAACCAAGCAAGTGGTGGTTTGGAAAAAACAAGAGTAATAAGATGTGTGCAGTAAATGTGTGTGTGTGTATGTATGTGTGTGTGTGTGTGTGTGCTCGATCATATCTGACTCTTT
>NW_011494771.1:2744751-2752097 GCF_000754665.1 Bison bison bison
CAGAAGCTACCCAAATGTATGAGCAAAGACAGCATACCCATAATATAGCTCACTTAGGTTCCTTCTTTATGACGCATAATTCCTTAATTATCCATTTGTGAAATAAGAACAAACATTAAGAAATTTAAATAAAAAATTACGTGATATGATAATTATTAAAATAGTATATTTTATTTCAAATAGAAAAGTAAAAAAGCAAAACTCCCTTTACTAACAAAGAATATAGTTTATACATGGTTTCCACTGAAATCAGCTCAATCTGAATTATGCACCTCTGTCATTTTATAGTTTGCAAAAAACTACAGACTGATGCTCTGAGAATGGATAACCAAGCAAGTGGTGGTTTGGAAAAAACAAGAGTAATAAGATGTGTGCAGTAAATGTGTGTGTGTGTATGTATGTGTGTGTGTGTGTGTGTGCTCGATCATATCTGACTCTTTGTGACCCCATGGACTGTAGTCCACCAGGGTCCTCTGTCCATGGGATTTCCTGGGCAAGAATACTAGAATGGGTTGCCATTTCCTCCTCCAGAGAATCTTCCCAACCCAGGGATCAAACCTGTGCCTCTTGCATCTCCTGCATTGGCAGGCGGATTCTTTACCAGTGCACCACCTTTGCATCATAGGTATTTCTGGAATAGAGCTAAAATAAAATTCTAGGATCAGAGTTTGAGGACTTGGGTTGTATGGTCAAGTAAAGATGGTTATAAAGGTTAGAAATGGGACAAGCAAATCTAAAGAAATTGATCCAGGTCCTTTTTTTTTTTCTTCTTCTTATTGATGGCCCACCATACTCAGTAGTGTTTGGAGGCATGGCTGGTACCATGACACCTTTGAAAGGAAGGTAGAAGAAAAGACAGAAACCTTAGTCAACACTTGCAGTTTGGGAATGTGATATAATACAATTTAGAGAAGTGAAAAATTTTGACAAGGATTATATTTCGGCCACGAATTATAGAGAGTACTGTTTGATGAGTTACCTTAAGTATTGGGGTTGCCTGAGGAAATTTCTCAGTGAGCAGACATTTTCCTGAGCCAGACTCATGATAAATGAATAAAACAAAAGCTTCTGTGAAATAATGGGCCCCTCCACCTGTGAGGAATCCACACTTAGGCATTATTCTCCATGATATGAATGTGCAGTCAGTCATACTTGAGAAATTTTCACTTTAATTTTTTCCTTACCTTTACAGAAAGATAGAGTGGTGCTTTGAAAAGAAATGTGACTATAAATGTAAAAGTCAACACTAGAACTGTCATTATCATTAATATTTTCTGCTTACCTTCTAAACGGAATACCTCACATTTAGGAAAACTTTCCTTCAAAAACTTTAAAGATACATACTTGATTAGGAATCTACACAGAGGGGGGAAAAACAAGGACAATTCTTAAAAGAATGTCAAAAATAGTTCTTTCTGTAATTTATTTTAGAATTCATTGCTTTTATTGAAATTGATTTTTTAAATATTTTAACGATGAGACGTGTTGCCAGTCTATTTGTATTAACATGCTATTTCTTATTGTACCTAAGACTTGCTCCAAACTTTTCACCTTCACCAAACAGTTATCAATACATCAACAGAAGGAAAAAAAGAAGAAAGGAATATGTATAGAATAAACATTACTTACATGGCACTGTGATAAATATTTTACACCCATTATTTAACTACCCATTATAAGCAAATAAATGACCCCCTAAGAGCTCATGCATGACTCAGGAGATGAAGTTTGAGCAGTTTCTGCAAATGTTTCAGGGTTTTCCCTGCACCTGACCTCTTCCTCTACCAAGTAATGACCCTAAATGCCCAGCATGCAAAGGATAGAGTTTCTGAGAATTCAGTAGTTCCAGGCAAAATAACTGAGTAATATTTCTGAGCTGAGGAGAAGGTTATAATAGAGCAGGAGCTAAAAGAAGTTCAGCAAAGCCAGAGGGGTCAGATGAACTTCAGACTACGTAGGACCCTATGGGCTGTGGTAAGAGTTTTGGTCTTTATACTCAGAGAAATGGCAGCCAGGCATGTTTGTTTCTAAGATTAAAAGATGTGTGTATTAATGATTTAAATAGCTCTGATTACCAAGTGAAAAGTGGGTGTAAAAAGGAAAAGCCACTCAATTAAATGGCTGTGACAGAAATATAAATGAAAACAGTGAGGACTTGGGCTTCACTCTTGGCTGTGCATGTGAAAGTAAGAAACAGATTCAAGATATAAAAAAAATCAACCTAGCTTGGTGATTGGATGGGGTAAAAGAGAGGATGATACCAGGCATGACATTAAAATTCTGACACTGTTTTGAGTTAAATTCTATTTTTAGGTTTCTAGGTCAATTAAAGGGAAAAGATATCACACTAAAAGATGTTCTAATCCAGAAATTTTCAATAGTCAACCTAGAGTGAAGAATTTCTCAGAATATCATCATTGACCTTTGCCAAGTTTCTGTAGATAGCATGCATGCATATTCCTTTTAACCCAATATCTACCCTGGTAATCTTAGAGTTATTAACAAGAGTTATCTTTTAACAACTTAGAAAGATTTACAGCTCTACCTAGATGAATAAACGTGTGTCATTACCTGCTGTGTTTTGAAACAAAGCTATGAACCTTAAAGACAAAGAAAATGGAAGAGAAGAGAACTTCAAACAATGAACTGTCAATGAATTTGAGATAAAATGAAAATAGATGAAGAAAACAGCAAAGCAGACAAATTGAACAGTAAGTACCTATAAAGAGAAAAGTCACTGAAGTGTATGTACCAAGGTAACTTATGTTTTGGAATGTAGAATGTCTCAAAAATTAGCAGTACCACATGCCATTAAATATTAGAATAAATAAGAAGTCTCAAACAAGGTTCATTGACAGACTGAACCAGGGCTATTAAACACCAATATAACAGTATCTTTACTTCCAACTTCAGGCAAAATTTCTACCTCAATCTAGTAGAAGAGTCATTCTATGGATAAATTAAGCCAGGGAGGCCTCAGACTCAAGAATATCACACCCATAGAGACAATTAGGAAGATCAAGAACAAAAAAGACTGGATGAAGACGCTTCTAGCACCCCTTCCTTGCTAGATTCCAAGAACCTGGGTGGAATTTGCTACCAGTACTGTTCCCCAGTTCTCCACACTCTGAGCCATCTCTTTCTCAAACAGGAAGTTAGTAGAATGTTGTCTGGAGGAACAAAATAGCCCCTAAGCTTGCAACTACAGCTATTTGGGTACGTGTTACTTGCTCAGTCGTGTCCGACTCTTTGCGACCCCATGGACTGTAGCCCACCAGGATCCTCTGTCCTTGGAATTTTCTAGGCAAGAATGCCGGAGTGGGTTGCCATTCCTTTCTCCAGGGGATCTTCTCGATCCAGGGACCAAACCTGCATCTTCCGCATTTCAGGCAGATTCTTTACTTTCCAAGCCACCAGGGAAGCCAAATTTGGGTAAACATCAATGACATAATTTGGTTCCTGCCATGCCATCTTATTCAAAAGCTCAGCAGTTGACAAAACCAGCACAGAATTTCCCATAAGCTTTATAGCACCTATTCTCAATTATCGACGGACAGCCAAGGATTACCATTAAATTGAAAAAAGTGTCCAATTTGGAATATAAAGACCCCCCAAAAAAAATAGGAAAAAAAAGAAACTTGCAGGACAAAGAGACAATATGCATAACAGGAAAAACTTTTGGGGGGAAATGCTTCTGCTTTATATTTGTATTTATCTAAAACATCTTGCATTTTTAATAAAATAATATCATGGTACAAAGCTATAAGTTAAAATACAAATATAAAAAGTAATTTGTGAAAACTATTGGGGAAGATAGTTGGAAATCCCTTTTCTGACTGAAATGAACTTTGCTTTCATCATCTGTGACTAGATTTCAAATACAATGAAACCTTTTTTCCATGCATCTTCAAATGTAAGGTGAGCTTTGTATTTTTTCTTGCACAGAACTCATCAAATCCAGAATGAACTGATATTACAGATAAACAACCCCAGGAGCTAATTTTCTGAAATAATCCCTAGTTAAGCTGTTTTTCTCATGAAGTGATAAAAGCCAAAGTGATTTTTGTCTCAAATCAATACTTATCTAGATTTTCTTTGAGCAGTCTTTCTGTCATAAGCAAATGAAGAGCAAAATCGCCATGATAAAAAAAAATGCTATATTTAACACTGGATCTGATGACAGTCATGGTACTGTAAATGAGAGGTTAAGAGTATGTGCTTAAGAAGTACCCCTTTATTAATCAAGTAAATGTTTGTGGAGGAACTTGTTTGTCATAAGATGGGAGCATAAGTTGGATGAAGATAATCATAGTGATTATAATGATGGTCAATACATTCTAATTATCTCAGAAACTTCTTCACCCTACACACAGACAACCCTTCCAAAAAAAAAAAAAAATAACAACAACAAAGATAGTGAGAGATATATACTGACCTTGAGAAATAAAGTTGCTAGCCAAGGTGGGTAAAGTGATCTTTGGGGGCTGAAGAGCCCCAAGAATGAATAACTGTAGACTTAACCAAGATTCATTGAACACTTACTATGTAATAGGAGTTGTGTTTTATCATTTGCCATCATTATCTCACTAAATATCCAGTTTACTGAGAAGAAATCTAACCAAGATTTTACATAACCTGCCCACAATCACACACACACACACACAAATCATAGATCCAGAATTCAAACCCAGCACAATATAAATCCAAAATCCATTTTTTTTTCTACCATGTCAGAAAAGATTATTGTGCTGAAGGCTTCTGCAGAATACTTTGGAAAAGAAACCTAAGATGTTCTGACTACATCTCAAAGAAGGGAATGAACACCAACAGAGGCTTGTAAAAAAAAAAAAAAAAAATTTGGTTGTGGCTCCCCAAGCAGAAACTCAGTTTTATACATATTGAGGCAAAGAAGAAGAAAGAGCTAGAATACCACCAATGGCTCTGCTTAGATATGCGATTAGCTGGTTACAAAATGAGTATTTAAATGAAATTTAAGATTGATACAGATACAAATATAAAATGCCAAAATAAAGAATGACTAGCACAGGAGAAACAGAAAAGGAAAGAACAGATAAGAAGAGAGGAGAAAGGGGAGGAGGAAAAATGGAAGGAAAGGGAAGAAAAAAGAAAACTAAGGAAAGAGCAGATAAGAAGAGAGGAGAAAGGGGAGGAGGAAAAAATGGAAGGAAAGGGAAGAAAAAAGAAAATTAAGCAAGGAAGAAAAAAAAACATCGATAACCTCTTTGTCATAAAAATAAATGGTGTGAAGCCACTTCTGGGAAGGTGGAGTAGCTGCATATCTTCCCTATTCCTCCTGCTAAGTACAACAACAACAAACCGCACGCCACTCCCCTGCATGTCACATACGAAAACAAACCCAAGTCTACTCGAAAAGGTGAGAAGACAGATCAGCTGGGGAACCAATTTGGGTTTGATGGTGGAAGCAAAAACTGCAGTACCGTTGAGGTGGTTCTAAATGTATGCAGAGGAAATATTAAGACAATTATATTATAAACAGGGGAAGATAAAGTTTATAAAAGAGGGTAGGATATCTCCACTTCAGATTAGCTGGTAACACCAGGAACTTTGTCAAGTAATGATATGTGTATATGTCAAGTTCTGTAATAACTAGAGCAGCCACTAACAGTAGCTATCCAAAGAGATGCACTCAAACCACTATCAAGAAATCTTAATGAAATTCTAAAATATACTCAAGCAACTCACAAAAAGGCAAGAGAAAGAAAACAGATAAGTGAAAAAGAACCAAAAGAAAGAGTAAAATGGATAACTTGAGCCCTAACAAATCAATAGCTACATTAAATGTAAATGATTTAAATATACCAATTATAAGATAAAGATGACAAGGTGATTAAAAACATGATCCAACTGTATACTGTCTATAATAAACTCATTTCAAGCATAAATTTTTAGGGAGGTTGAAAGTAAATAGACGGAAATAAACATATTGTGCTAACTTTAATGAAAAGAAAACAGAAGTGACTAAATAAATATTAGATAAAGTATAATCAGAGCAAAGAAAATTATCAGAGACAGAGAGAGACATTGCATTATGATAAAAGAGTTACTCCACCAAGAAGATACAGTATCCCTGAATGTGCATGAATCAAAAAACAGACTGTAAAGCACATGAAGCAGAAACTGAAACTCAAAGGATAAATAGACAAGCCCATAGTTATATTTGATAACTTCAGCACCCTCTCCTTCACCACTTATTAAGATAATTGGGCCAATAGCCAACAAGATTATAGGAGAACTCAGAACACCACCAACCACCAAAATCTAATCTACATTTATAGAACATGCCATCCAACAAAAGTAAAATATGCATTATTTTCAAGTATCTATGGAAAACATACCTTGATAGATCACACCCTGGGACAGTTTTTTTTAAAAAAAGACTCAACACACTTCACAAATTGAAAATAATTGTTCTCAGACCACAGTGGGATGAAATTAAAATTCAAAACAGTGATAACAGAAAAATCTCCAGGTACATGTAAACTCAACAGCATACTTTTACATAATCCATGAATCAAATAGGAAGTCTCTGGGGAAATTTTTAAAATACACTGACTTTAATAAAATAAAAAGATTACTATGTTAAGGTTCTCAACACCACCCTCATGACTGATGATCACTGGAACTCAGGAAAACTGTTGTACTCACCATTACAGTGTATTACAGCAAATGGATGTAGATAAAAGTCAGAAAAGGAAAAAGGTACTTGGACAAATTCCAGGGAAACCAGACACAAATTTGCAAGTATCTCCTGCTAGAGACATTGCATGGGAAGGTATTTAATCCTCCCAGCAAGGATGTGTGACATGTGTGAAGTATTTTCAAGCAGGAAAATATAGCTGAGCCTTGGTGCTCCAAAATTACAGAAGTGGGAAACAGATTAGTGGTTGCCACAAATTAAGGACTGGGTGAAAGTTGGAAAGAAATCCGTGTGACTATAAAAAGGAGTCATGAAGGATCCCTGCAATGATGAAAATGTTTTGTATTTGTATCAATGTCAATACTGTATTTTTAATATTTTTCTATAGTTTTGGAAATGATTACAATTGAGATAACTCAATAACAGCTATGTGAGATACCTTTGATTTATCTATTTTTATTGAAGTATCAGTCAGTTCAATTCAGTCGCTCAGTCGTGTCCGACTCTTTGCGACCCCATGAATCGCAACACGCCAGGGCTCCCTGTCCATCACCAACTCCCGGGGTTCACGCAGATTCATGTCCATTGAGTCAGTGATGCCATCCAGCCATCTCATCCTCTGTTATCCCCTTCTCCTCCTGCCCCCAATCCCTCCCAGCATCAGAGT